>NW_011967216.1:1301100-1355185 GCF_000949405.1 Vollenhovia emeryi | reverse complement strand
AGATTGTAATAGGAGTGAACATTTTCGAGTCACCAGCGATTAAAACTACAAGTGATTTCAAGAAGTTTTAGACTAAAGTAGATAGATATCAATCACGCAATTATATTGCCATTTAATTTCACATCCAGGCGTTGCTTTATATTTGATTCTATATTTTGATATAATTATTTAGATCAACAACAAATCTTTGGCATTAGTTGTAGTAATCATATCAGATTGAAGGAGATAAAGACTCGCCGTTCACAAACCTAGCATTTTAAGTAACTCCCGAGCGGAGCTTGTCCTCTACAAAACCGGTGTCGCGTTGATGAGGATGCAGCTGCTAATAATCATCGTCCAATCGTCGATGCATAGGATTGCGTCCGCGTGAGATCATTGACACGTATATCAATTATGTGCACCAGCGTTCCGCGCGTCGGTTAAGCACCGATATCCCCGCGGATTGTCCTTCCGACGGATCCATGAATATTCGTAGTAGAAAGAAGGAGACTCGCGTCCCCCTGGTCCCCTTCAACTTGGCCCCTAACCCCAGCCATTTTTTATTCTTTAGCAGGCGTATGTATGGTGCAAGCGCGGGCTGCCGGGGCGAGAAGGAGCGCTCGAAGAAGTGCACCGTTCTTCGTGAAGGAAGATCGCGCGCTCGCAGCTGTCGCTCAGCACCTGCCTCTCTCCTACGATCAATCCTCCATTCTCGCGTGTGTGTACACGGGCCAGGCCTGTGTGTAGGTGCGCACTGGATTTTACGCGTTTTACTCGCGGCCTACCACGCGCGTATGTGCGTACGCGCGCGAACCGTACGCGCGCGGCTACGTTTACCTGCCCTATCTCGAGCGAGCACGAAAAGATCGAACGGGATTCAGAGGAGGCGAATGAGTGTGAGGGGGGTTGAAAAAGGTGCATTAAATGAGACGGAAGCGATACCGAAATGGGTGTACTCTGGGATATGATAATTACCCCGTCTTTTACCGTTACTTATGCATCGATTGATGGAAGCGCAACATCCAAAATTCGAGCATTGTAGTGCTTCACGTTTATAAATGAAATGACAATCGCGGGTAAACTTTATTGTAAAATATAAATTTGATATATGGATTACTTGAAATCAAAGAGTAATTATAAAATTCTTATGTAACATTCATAATTTTTAAGATTTGAGTTCAAGAATTTTTAGTGAATGTGTAAATAATGAATTTAGTAATTATCGATTAACGTAAGATACCGAGATATACGTAGTAAGGTACGACACAGCTTCCGCCTAAGGATATTAAAAAGATGAAATAAACCTACCATTTTTATTTTTCAATATTCCTTTCAATTGCCGTTTCTTTCAATGTTTTTTCGATGGTGAATCATTTTTTTATACATCTCTAAAAAACATTCTGACTTTTATTCTTAAAATACAATAGCTTAACTGAGGAGGTCACTTTGTATTATTAAATGTTTGTGCATGCAACTCGAACTTTAATTCTAAAAATAAACGTGCTTATTTAGTGATCATGTTTTATTTTCCAAATTGAAATTCACTTTGCGTGAAAACAAATTTACTAGGAATATAAATAATGTCCGCAGTGTTTAAACCATTTCAAAGTTAAGATTTTTTAATATTTTTTAGTGTTAAAGAAAAATTAATTTATCATTCTGAAAAATGCATTTAAGTAAAGGAAGACTATAAATAAAAAATAAAAATAATTGTTTTATTTTATCATATTTTTTAGCTAAAATATGATGGCTCTTAAACTATGCAACGCGTTGAGGCAATTTGCCACGCTATTAACAATTAGTTATACATTTTCTGTTTGCTTGAATAATCTCGTTGTAAACACTTCGGTAGATAAGACATTTTCAATGAAGCAAATCCTCGAAAGAGTCTACACTGTGTTACGTAACACACGTTAACGTTTTTATGCGAACGCAATATGAAGAGCAATTAAAGCATAACTCAACCGCGAGTCGTGTTATCTCGCTCCTTGGAAAAGCAAACTCAGAACAGTCACGTTTTAAGGTGTGCCAGTATATGACATAACGTATGACCAGAATTGAAACAGCAATCTTTGCATACGCTTCATCGATCACTTTTCATTTTCGCGGTATAGATATATTCGAGAGAGCTATCGGTGTGCTTCTTTTAATCTTATCTTTACACACTGTAATACGATATGTACGATCCTCATTATGAAAAAGATATTCGTTGACTGCAGTAAAATGATATAATATTATTTAATACTTACACTAAAATATATTGTGAATAGATTTAATTCTTAGGTATAGTATTGAATAAACAAAACTTAAAAAAGAAAGAACTGAAAGAAAAAACAAAGAGAAGAGAGGAGAAAGAAAGAAAATAATTTTTTCTTATATATATATATATATATATAAAATATTTTTAACTTAAAAAGAAAGAGAGAAAGAAAAATTTCTTTCTTATTTTCTTTCTTTTTTTCTAGATTTTTAAGTTATATACATAGTAAAAACATGGGAAAAAAATAATATGGGGGGGGGGGGGGGAAGAAAGAAACGAACAAAAAAGAAAAGAAAGAAAAAGTGGTGTATCTTACATATTAGATTACAAACACTACAAAACTATCAATTAATATTTAATAAAGACATTAATATTGGCATAAAAATGTTTGCATTTGTGAAAAATCGCGCTTTATCACAATCTCTTGATATTTGCTCTGAACGGTACTCGAGTTTTTTCCTTTTTTAACGACTAGCGATAAATGCACACATACACAGGCAAAACCTAGACCAGACGATTCTCAATCGTGAGAGTCATCTCACGTGGAAAAAGAGATGTCACTACCAGTCTAGTCCGACTTTATCGTATTCGGAGACCAGTTTACTCTCGTGCCTTCTTACTTCTCTACGTGACACCCATACTGCATATCCTTTCTTTATAAAATATATCACTGGACATGTTCTAACGACAATTGTGACATGCTTACATGACACAAGTATATTTCGATAAAATTACAATTTATTCAACGTTAATGTATGCATAACGAAACATTAGATAAAAGTAAAGCTGTTTTAAAATTTTTAGATTCTCTTCTTTCTATGTATATGTTAACAGAATAGATTCGAAAATAAATTGTTAACGTGAGCTATATGTTATGTAGAATTTGCCATAGCCACGAAATAGTATCCCGCACAGAATTTTACATTGCAAATACACACCAGATATATGAAATTTCTTCTGTACTGTATTAATTCTGACACAAATTGTTGTAAGAATTCATTGGCATTTTTTAGTTTAAAACAGTTCGACTATATGCACTTGATTTAAATTATCGTTTGAAAGTAAATATTGGCCGGAAACTACTTGGCGATGATTTGACTAATAGCAAACCATCTATGTTAATTAATAAATTAATTTTAGATTCTTTCAAAAACATCCTTTTATAATGCAGCAGAAGTACTTTTAAAGTGTTCGATACACCAAAGTGGTAATAGAACAACCACGTTTGTCGACATTGAATCGACTGCATTTTCCAAGTTTCCCCCAATTACTTATGTACATTGATAAGATTAACGTGGCACACACCATTTCCGATAGTACGACTTCCGTGTGATAAGTGCATTGTTTACAAATGTTCAAATATTTATGGCCGAAATGGATTCCGTGGATGAAGAGATAGAGGTATAAAGAATGTATATAAATATAGCCTTATGTACCTTGCCGTGAGTAAACTACACTGTAATCTACTCTAGTGGGATTAATAAATATTTGCCATTCTTAACGTCGCGCGCGCATGCAGTGCACCACCCTCTGTAATTCAACGAAGGCCGTCGCGAGATAAGTAATCCCGACGGCAATACACAATTTCGTATAATAATTACCTTTTTAATACAATATTGTACGATACGTTAATTTTTGTTAGTATCAAAAGCATAATAGGCAATACAGAAATTAGAAATTCCAACTGTACTGGAGAAAAGAGGCGGCAAATCCGTCCATCGCTCGGATCTGCAATGAGCAACAATGTCGTAACAGTTTGTCTGCGTACGTCCCTCCAAAATACTCGAAATGATTCACGCACCATCGCAGGAACTTATTACGAACGGCTAGCACGCGCGTGCCAAAGAAGTTGCTTTCGGAATCATTACAGACACGAACCATGTGTATAACGGTATCACATTATTTTACCCGCGCAGAGTGTGTGCGCTGTTTACATCGGCCACGACGAAACCACCTCGTGACACCGCGAGGGAGTCTGTACGGGAAGGTGCGAGGACTCGCGTACATACAACACGCACCGTGTCCTGAGGTGAACCGTCGTCCGTCTTTTTTTTTTACATGAGGAGACGACGGCCGCGCGACGACAAGGTAAGGTGGCCCGAGCCATCTGCCCTCGGCCGGATTGCGGCTCCGCGGAGCCAGGAGGAGAAAGAAAAAGAAGCGAAGGAAAGAAAGAAAGAGAGAGAGAGAGAGAGAGGGGGGGGGCATAAAAATCAAACCCCGAAAGCGTTACCCAGCTGGCACGCGTCTACCTCACAGCCATTATCGTTAAACAGGATCACATCGCGAGAACTCCGACGGGATTTCTTCCTCTATCCTCTCCACCGCCGCACGTCGGACTCTTCTGCTTTTCTCCCCTTCTCTTTCTTCTTGTCCCCCCGACTACCTCTTTAAATCCCATACTCGCGAAGCCGCTCTCTTTGCGCTCGTGCTGCTTTTGCTGCTCGAAAGCACCTGCCGCCACCATCACGGGTGTTTTCGACCCGAGGTTACCTCTCGCAACTCGCGCGACTTTGCACTCGTGACCCTGCGGAAAGAAACACTTACGGATCATTGATGCAAAGGCGAACAGTTCACTCGCAAGACAATTTGTACTAATGGATCAATCAATCGATCGGTCATTCGTCGCTGTCGACCGGTGACTTTTCTCGTAAAAATACCGTTTTTAGGCGGAAGTCTATTCGAAATGTCACTCTCCTTTGTTCAGCTTACGTACCGCCACACAAAGCAGATTGAGTGCAGTGCTCTCAGATTCTCCTGCTTTATACTTGTAATCCTTTCATCTCTTCCTGACCTGAGTCTACCTAATGATCCCGAGCGGATCCAAAAAAGGAACTTTTGTGACGCCGCTAATGACCGGGTCGGATATTTCTTTTTGCAGAAGAACCTCATGGAATTAATTCCAAGTCGAACATTGTCCCGTAGTTCATTTTGGCACGTCATGTAATACGCGGTTAATTATAAACTCGAGATGCAGCTGCGAGTTTCCGTCGATTGTTCTTCAGTTAATAGCAATTTGAGAAAACTGTAAATTTTCAAATCCATCATTCTCGAAACGACTTAGGCAAACCTGACTCATTGTTAGTTATCTCTTCGACGACAGAATTCAGCGAATTCGATTTTATAAACGTGCACTATCGGAGATTTTTTTCTACATTCACGCACAATACCACGTGTTGTAAATCAAAATTATATTTAAATCAGAAATTATTGTATAGAATATAAATTTTTAACTAAATACAGGGGACGTTTAACAGTATTCAAGATTAGAGCTTTATCCATTATTCACTCGAATGATTATTAACAGTGATATAATTTATTTTATGTCACTATTATGTCAAATGTACGTAAACAGTAATTACCGAAACGTATTATTTTCGTCATTACGTACACGGAGTTACACCTGACAAATTAACGCTGGAAGAGGATGAACTGACCTGGAAATCGACGTCGTGATCTCCGGCCAGTGCCATCTGTTTTCTTGCCAACCCGCATAATTCCGATCGCGAGGCTCGCCGATTATCGAGTTCCACCCTTCTCCCTCCTGCTGTATCCGCATGCAACGTACGTGCACACCCCTGCGCGGGAGAGAGGGAGGGTGAGAAGGGATTATTTTGATCATTCGCGAGCATGCCTAATTCGCTTGCGGACCTTTATGGTTCCAGGAAAACGAGAGGTGGACAGTGGCCGTAAATTCAACAACCGGACAGCTGGAATACGAATGCACGCACCATTCGTGACTCCGGCATGCACGTGAAAGTGGCGGGCGAGCAAACGCGTACACACGTGGAGGTATCACACAGCGGTGGTGTGTCCAGGGGAATGAGGTATGTATAAAAGGTGAAAGAACGGTCTGAGGAAACATTACGAGCAGAAATATCGTGGTGACCTAACATCGCATCTTTCACTCGCCGTGTACGCTGTCTCGCAACTCGCGCGCACGCATACTCAATCAGGAGTGCACACGCACGCATATGCGTATTTTCAACGCACACGATATCTGATATTTCGGTGCGCCCTGCTTCCCTTTTGCGATTGGTATCTACACCAATCTTCTTTTTTCTCTTAACAAGCCAGTGATTTTGGGGATGATATATATGCAGCAAATACTATATTCGATAATGTGTAAAACGCGCGTCAACGCTACCAGGTTCCCTTACACAAATAGCAAGAGATATAGGAGCATATTATTTTCTTGCTGAAATAAAAGTACGTGTATATTTTTCAATTTTTATTTCCCCCAAGATGTACGAATTCCTGTTATACGATAGAACGATTATTATAAGTCGATCAATTATTATAAGTTACTACATAATTCTCTTATAATTATTGGAATCAGTAAAAATATGGATCAAGCATACATATGTACATGTGTAATGAAACACGTGCGGCTATTAATTTTATTCCAACGAAACCGACCGCGAGTATCGTTTGTCGAATAACTATTTGTAGCATCTATTTTGGAAAATCTCTATAAGCGAGTAAATACGTAATTTTTAGTTGACATTTCGATTTACAGTCATATCTGTTGTAACCTTCGCACGCACTTGTGACGACGACTGAATGTTTCGCTAATCGCTCGAACATATTCGCGCGACTGCGTCGTAACACACGGAAGATGGCATTTCCGACACGTATTTCCACCGGAAACGCCTTTTGGAATGATAAGTAGCGTGTCAAGCTGATCGCTAGGCATGTTCCGTTTTTCTTTCTTTATTTCGATTATTCCTATCTGTATTTGAACGCTGCATCATGCAGGTGTATCTCTCTTATCATTATTTATACATTCTTATTCAAGCATCGTATATCTTACCTTTTTCATTGTTTACCAACTCGCTTCTTTCTTTTCTCTTGGTTTTTTTTTCGAGAAACTGATATCATTGTTAAAAAACGCTGGAATTTTCAAATAGAACATTCTTACTTAAATAAACGAAATAAAAACCGACTAAAAGATCATCAAGATTTTTCTCATATCTAAGAATGTTACTTTATTGTTTAAATAACTGGAGGAAATCTTGTAAGTCGTCGGAAGTAATTAAAAACTTCAGAATATTACTTAACCATGTCTGGCAAATTTTTATGTTAAAACTCACAACGTTTCGATCATGGTTTTTGGTTCTTTGCAAGTGATAATTGTGTCAATAATTCGACATTGCATAATTGCAGAACATGACTTTGCCGTTCGTGAAACTAAAACCAGTTCTTTTGATTTACGTCACTTTTGTATGCAACAATTTTTTGTACAATTGATAATTTGCAAGTTTTTCGAAGTGTGCAAGTTAAATGTCTCACCCTGTATATGAGTAAGAACAAAGCGCGAGTCGTGCCTACGTAGAAACGTTTAGGTGTGACTGATGGGAATATCCATCAGGAATCTGTTCTGAACAAATTCGGAAGGGCGCAAAATTGCCTCCCGCCTTCTCCCTCGGCGACGATACGTTAAAAGATAGAAAGCTCGTTCCTTCCTCCCGAAAAACCATTTTCGTAGCGTGACCGTTAATTGCGTTATTTCCTACCGGTCAAGGACAGATCTCAAACTACTCTCCTTCATTCTTCTAGCTCGAGCAGTGGTGTCATGAAACAACCCAATGGCCTTTGTAATGATAATACCAGCTTCGCGTACTAGAATATCTTTATTTTTTCCTCGCATTCCTCTGTGCCGGTTTCGTAAGATTAAGTCATTTCGTCTACAAGTGACATATGCTTGTACAAATTCCGTATGATCCATGCAAAGCATTAGCTTCTCTTTTCTCCTCCGTTTGCTCGTGAATTGTCAATTAGGCGCCCTTCTCTCGCGTCCGCAAGAAGTCCAGAAGAAAAGACAAGGGCTGCCTTCTGAATAATGCAACGACGCTTCGCTATACTTTGAAAACATGTGACTAATTCCTTTTGTCGATTTCCGATGCAATCCTCCATGTGTAATTCTTACGCGGATTTTTAAAGAAAATTTGCTCGACTTTTATTTCTCGATTTGATGTTTACGTCAATTTTTAAATAGTCTTTTAGCCATTCTTCCTTGCCCAATGCATTTAATAATGAAAAAATGACAAACTTAAAGCCGAATCATCCACACAATTCTATTTGATCAAATTCAATTGTACAGCATTTCTACATGAAAAAAAAGTTGTATTATACTAACTGTACTAGTCTAATTAGAAATAAGCTCGTTAATTCAATACGTTATTCTCTTGTGTTAAAATAAGTATTTATTTCATTAATACTATTATTAAGTTAAAAAATTATTTCTAAACAGATTAATATACCAATTTAATACATCAATTTTGCCTATAAGGATCATGTGTACATGAATTTGATCTCATCTCAAATGAAGATGAAAAATCGAAAAATTATACATTTTACTTTTAGAAATTAATCTAATCGTCAAGTCACCAAAAAATATAAATAAAGAATACGACGAGAGAAGGCCAATGTGAACCAATAAACGCGAAACACAGTGCGTGCTTCAAACGTGGAAAAAATATTTTTTTATTCAAACGTTTCGACCCATGTTTGGGTTTTCTTTTATGATCTGATACAATAACTAGAATTAAAAAGTTGCAATACAAAATTTGTTAAGAAGTTATTTAAGAAAATATTAATTACGGTAGAGTACGAATTGGCCAAAAGAAAAATAGAACACCTGATAAAGAGAGTATTATAGTGAGCGTGAAATTATCAGCGTAATCCTTACGATAAAATTAAATAAAAGTTGACGCATGAGTCTCTAAATGATTCCAACTATAAAGAGAGAGGGAAAGAGAAACGCAGTCTAAAGAGTAAAACTAACAAAATTAAAAAGTCTGAAAATAAAAATAAGTGAAAAAGAAAATAGAATAATTAATTTAACGGAGAGACTCACCAAAAATGAGAGCGGACTTATTCGTAACATTAACCAAACAGTAATGATGCAACAGTAACGCTAAGATAAAAGTTACAAAATTAAACGAAGAGAGAGAGAGAGAGAGAGAGAGAGAGAGAGAGAGAGAGAGATCTAAATTTTGTCAAGATTGTGAATGATAATATTATATGAGTCATCTAGAAAATCTGTCATTTTGAAAGTTTAGACTGTTCGTTTGGCGTTTAATGAAAATCATTTCACAGAAAATCTAAAGTACCTACTAAAAACCGATCATAATTTTGAAGGAACGTATCAGCATCTTGTGTATCTTACTGTGGAATAATTCATATCGCACCCTCTAGATAGAAACAAAGTAAACTTTTCTAAGCTCCCGACGGATGGTATCGAGAAACATTCAGTCCCTGATAACGTGCGGCAAGCAATTGCGACAAATAGTCTATTACAAAACTGTTTACGTTTTGAAATCAAAGTTCAGACATAAACTTTTCCATTCGTGATCAACTTAGCTGTATGTACATACATAGATACGAAACAGAAACAAAGTAAGACAGCGTTATTTAAAGTTTATCTCCAAGTTATCATAAGTTATAAGTAAAAAGGGATTTTGGAGCCAAAAGTGGGTTTTGAGCGTGCAACGTGGTTAGCAGTACATAAATTAACATTATGTCAGCCTTTAATTACTAATAAAAATTACTAATAAGTGTGAAAAGAAAAAAACCTCGATTTTGCGAATGCATTCTCTGTAACTAGGAGGACGATTCCCATGCATTCTTGTTGCTAAAAGGATCCTTTTTATACAAAGGAACAGCGGGACACAAGCCGGAATTTTAGAAACAAATTCTTTAGGGATTTTAATAATCCGTCTTGCATAGACCCTTACTTTGAAGGTCCTTAAGGCCTCGTTCCATTTTACCGGTCTAAAAACTATGCTTATTTTTAACAGCTTTTTTTCTCAATAAATACACCATACAATGAAATAAATCTTTGTGACATTTATAAGGGCACTTAAATAACACAAAAACATTTTTGTCATAATTTAAACAATTTTTTTATTAAGCGTTTTCTACACCGTTCGAATAGTGTGTCAAAACAGATGCAAGTCCGCTGCGAAAAGATTTATTTCATTGTATGATGTAATTCTTGAGAAAAAAAATTGTTAAAGATAAGCATAAACTGAAAAAAATGTCCGATTAAATACAATCGCATAATCCAATTACATATTAACAAACGGATATATCCGATTAAATTGCATATCCAATGAAAAAATGTGATCGGTAACTGCATTTCATCGGATATATCTATAATTTAATCAGAAAACGTAATCGGAAAAGTTAACCATCGGAAACACTATTTAATTGGTTTATCCGATGGACATTTTTCTCAGTGTAGTTATTGGGTCGGTAAAGTGGAATGAGCCCTTAAAGAATATTTCTTCCGGAATTCTTTTTCTTTTTCTCCAAAAATTATTATATTTTTCTTAATGAATATTTTCTTTTCTCAAAACGCAACAATATATTAAAAGTTGATAAAATTACATCGGTAGTAAATGCGATGTTCTTCTGCGTCGAGATTGCGCTCCGAGTTCCGGAAAAATGAGAAGTTATTTAGTTAGACACGTTTTTTTATCGATAATCCCGAGTCTCAGACAATAAACTTTTCTACAAATACGTTATAAGGAGGGTCACAATTTAAAAAAGTATTATAACTTGCAAAACTGTGTGTTACAGATTACAGAATATTGAAATTGTAATATTTCATTAAAAAAACTCACTTTATCGAGTTTTGTTAAATTAAAATTATGTAGTGTGAATTCAAAGTAATGCAGACAATTCTGTCACGCAATCTTAAAATGAGAAAAACATTGTTGGTATTTGTACAAAAAGAGCATGATCGGTACTGTTAACCGGCAGCAAACTTATTGCTATCTGTCGGCGTCGCGTTATCCCAAAAGTTATTCCAAAAAGTGTCCGGGAGGTAAGGCAAGCGGTGCCTTTGGAGCACAAAATTGCTCGTGATTAATGACTGACATGTTTTCCTTTCGTCACGGGAAGTCTTTCCGTTGAGGGTTTCGCAGTATGTGTTTCTTAGTTGCAAAATGTCCTTTCGGGAGATTTTTCTTTCATCTCTGTGGTCGAATTGTAAGGCGCCCCCCTAGACTGTAGGAAAGTTCAGGTTTAAACCCTGGTTGAGATGATATTTTTCCGCAATAAATTTTCTTTTTCGGTTACCTGACCTTTGAATACTAAAATGACTCGTTAGTCTTGGTCTCACATTCTTCGGCTCCGGATGTTAGTGAATTGTACTTTTAATATTGTACATAATTTTACAATATTTTAATATTATAATATTATACATAACTCCATTCCGCTAAAATGCGTTTTTACTTGTACTTGACATAACTCCGTAACAAGAGATGCCTACAATTATTCTGCGATACCGTGCAATTCCTGTATTTTTCTCACGTAATTTATACATAAAACACTTACATGTGGCAAGCTGAGGTCGATTGCAATTTGAAATTTTATTATTAATACTGGCAATCTGAAGAAACACACTTGTAAATTTTCTTTAATTAAAATTGCCAGTTGTGTCGGTTATCAATTTTCCTACACTTTTCTTTTATTTTTATACTTTTCTCTTTTCCTTTTTCAATGCTAACGTCGTATTAGTAATGCGATGCCACGTTCGAAGAGTTACATGTTGCGGTCTTCCTGAAAACGATAAGATTAATAGGGCTGTACGATCCATAAGGGCTATCTGACATTCTATTTCGTCAGTGTACGATTGTCGACGTAAAGCGGTATTTATGCCCATAGCTCGCTTACAATTAGTTAACTATCGACAAGTTATTTCCGCAAGTTACACTTTACGCAGATTATGCTGCATGTGACGGCAACCTGAGTACGCAACTTACGCTGCCAAATGTAACACCTTAAAAATTCGCCTGCAAATCACATTTTGCTAAGTTTTGATATAAATATCTTGTTAAAATAAACATAACTCTGCCTTTTTGTCAGCATTATGGGAACTACGGCGTTTTGCAATTATATAGCGCTGTTAATATGCAATATTTTAAGGTGTCTAGTATATAAATTATTACATTGAAACGAAAAGTGTGGGAAGTAAGCTTTTTCCATAAAGTCGCGTATTAATAATCCAATTTTCAAAATCGTAATTATTCTCTATTAGTTTGGTGACATGGTTCAGTATTTTTATGGTGAAATAATATATATTTTAACTTTATTGTACAGAAATATCAATTAATTCTTAAGATTTCGAGGTCATGAAAGGAATACCTTAAAAAGAATTGTTTTAATCTAGTCAAACTATCAACGATTCATAAATATTAATTTAATATTACTTTAATATCTCGTTTAATTTTCTCCATGCAATTTGTACTCATACATATTATATGTACATTTTGTTTTAATAACATTATACATAATCTGTCTTGAATATCCGTACGCAGTTCAAAGTATCTATTCAGATTTAATGCCAGCAATAGACAATAAGGAATATTAAGGAAAATACCCGTGACACGTGTTTCGAGTGGATCACCAGTCCTACTCTCGAAAGGAACGTAGGTAGAGGGAATTGCGTCTCGAGGTTACTGAAACAAAATGCGGCCTCACAGCCGGGCGTAGTCTCTCGCACATTATAAGAAAATCCACGGCTGGCTGGGGTGAAATTCTCCCCCGCAAATGCGACCTAGCTCAATCCGCCGACCTTCGGACTAGGGTGGAACGAACGCGGGCGAACCTCGCGAACAGCGAGTGGCACAAGGCCGGCAAGAAGCAGGGAGATCCGGGAGCCTCACGGGGAAATATCTCGGTGAATAAAGGTATGGGGACGTCTGTCTCCATGGTGATCCCATCGAGCGGCTTCGAGCACAGGGCAGGAAAACGCCCTTCGCGCGCGCCCGATCCCTTTCCACACGCCGCACCGACACGATCCCTTCCCACGCGCCGCACCGCTCCGCACCGCGTCGGGACTCGTTGAGGGTCAAGAAACCCCTCGCGCGCACCGTCTTCGCTGATCGCGGAACAGATACACGAACAGGGGTGAAGGGCTGTCGCGGGGTGAAATGGTAGACAAACTCGATTTTCCCCGAAAGAAGGTCGTCGTGACGCGGCGATACGCGACGCGACGCGACGCGGCGCGGAGCGGAGCGGAGCGGCGTGAAGGTCACCCCGGTGAACGAAGATTTAAACTGATTGATCGACCAGCCAGACTCGATGAGGGCGAAGGGAGTGATGCGCTTTCCCTCTATGGCATATGGATGATTATTTCATTTTCTGTTTAATACGCATCTTGTTCGTACGAACGCCATAACTCTGCCGAGAAAATTCAAATGTATTTTTATTTTATTATGTACGAATAATTATCTCATCACTTTGCCTTATGTGTATGCTTTCTTGCGTGAGCTTCTCGAATCGTACTTCTTGTTAGTACAGGAAGCGACTTGGAAAGCGAAATGGTTCCTTGTTTTATCTGGCGATAAAAATTTTGATGGGGTTTGCATGTTTCTTTTCCCCATTGTTACCCGCTTTCTAAAACAGTTATAATATTTTGTTTGAACCGTGTAATCTCTTCTTAAATCGCTTTAATTAAGGCGCATAATTTACTTCCTCCACGCAACGAAAATGTAAGACCCCATTTCTTTCTCGTCTCTCGTCATATTTCCGGTCTTTCTCGTATCATATATCATCAACAAAAATTATTTCATAGATAGTACAATGTGAAAAGATTAACATCATCGCGACTTCTACAACGTAATCTTTCTCGAAAGTGATTTCAAGATTTTCATAACTTTCAAACGCCTCCATTAAATTTGTTAAAATACAATCATGTTTATAGCAAATATTATTTCTATTTTAGAACAGAGATGAGATATTTTTTCATATGTGAATATTTCATTGTATCCTGTTCTTATTTTTCGGGGCTTCAATTTTGCTCGTATTTTACAGCTAGTAAATTTCTTCTATCAGGCCTCGTTGCGGTAGGCCTTGGCGAGCGCCATGCAACGCAGCTATAATGATAAATAGGTGAAACAGCTGTGTCCGCGCTGCCAATGAGACTCACAATGAAAAGTACAGGTGTTCCAATACGGTCACAGGCAAATGAAGCGATGACTCTATTTATCCCAAGTAATATCCATATTATTACGTAATGAGGAAGAATAAAAAAAACGTTCGCTCATGGCGCATGGAATGACAAGCGGTGATAACTTGCGTTGGTCGTGACGTCAGCTTATCATTCGTGCAAAGTGTTTAACGAAAGATAAGAGATTGTTCTACATTTTGTTGGCTTAACTGAGTTTGATTCAAGACAGAATTTCAGATATCAACTTATTGCGCTGAATAGCAGACACAGTCGATCGGCAGGCTCGATATTAAACCACGACTTACTCGCGCTTTGTTATCAGCTATGAAATTACATCGCATATTGAATGAATTTACTTTTAGACATATTTTGCTAATTATTTATCTACTATAGGTAGATCAATTTTTTATTAACGCGCATTATTCTCAATCAGCCGATACTCGCCGAAGTTGTATTTAGGCATTTGGTTTTACATGCTCCATGAGAGAGATGGGAATCGCGCGCAAATCTCCTCCCCTCGGCGAATTTAACGCGTCTGTATTGATCCTTGAATTTCAACTTTCTCCTTAAGCGTATACAGGGTGACTCTGAAAGACCGTCCACTAATCACATAGCGTTATTTCTTATAAACTGAGTCGAAAAGTCCTGAACCATTTTTCTCTATAATGCTTAATAGTTGTTATTAAGTAAAATCGAACAAATTATAAATGGGCGAAACGGACGTACGTCAGTGAGCCGCATGCCTAGTTTGCCACGTACACTACTAGGCGTGCAGTTCATCGACGTGCTTCCGGCTAAAGATCGGTGCTAATTCGTTCGACTTTACTTAACAATTTTTTTTATTACACCTTATAGAGAAAAATGGACTTTCGACTCAGTTTTTAATAAGAAGCAACGCTATGTAATTCGTTGGCGGTCTTTCAGAGTCACCCTGTACATGTACGTCCGATGAACGAACAATTATGCCAAGTTAGCTCAAGCGCCGCTTTTAATTAACCGCGATTAAACGTACACCGAGCAGAAAAAATAATTCCATGCACAAAGTGTTTAGCTAAAAAAAGTTTCAATTGAAATGAGAAACAATTGACTGATTTCTATGGCCGCAGTTCGACAGAACTAGCAGTTTTCATTCGCGTACGAATCCATCTCCTTTAAGAGCGAAAGCATTCAAGAGTACATCCTTCCTATTGATTCCTTCATAAGTGACACAGAGTTAAGTCAAAAACTCTATTATAGAATCGCTACTGAATCATCGGATAAAGATAAAAATGATTTGCATTCCACACGTTTTGTACATTAAGATAGGAAAGATATGTAAAATTATCTAGATTTAATTTCATACGATCGTATCATTTTTACGAGTGTACGATTAATATCGCATAAGATACAAGAGCCAGAGAACAAAATTGGAAAAGTGTTTTATAGATTTCCAAGAATTACGAGGCGAGTGAACTTGAACTTAATCGAACTGTTTCTGTTAATTGGCGCTCGTTTACTCTGTCTAAAAGCGGCACGCAAAACCGCGCGCGGCCAGCGGCACGCTATGCTGTAGAGCCAATTAATAATTAGCCAATGGTGAATGTCACGTGCGCGAACACACGTGCGTGAATGCCAGCGGGCACGTGTGTACCAGCAGGTATCTTAAGGAACCGTAACCGCCCTTCTTTTTCGCGCACAGCCTGATCGTGTGCAGCTATATCCCTCTTAATGCGGCACGCTAATTTCCCGAAATTGTGAATTATCGTTTTCATTAAGCGCACGAAGGCGATGCTGGTCCCCCCTCACGCGATTGGGAGGCTAATCGCGCGAAGACACATGTCGAAGTAATATGAAAACTTCATACGGCGGTACTTATGCCGGCATGTGCAGACGGCAACACAATCGTCAACCCTATAAGGGTTATTAAGGTATAATTTCCTTTGATGAATTTCGACTGGACGGCCGCGCGAACACGAGGCGCTCGAGGTCAGTCGAGCTTTTCATGAATTTCAAAGTTAATAATCGCACAATCGATCGACATCGGCCGTGCAGATAGAGATCGCGCGATTCCGCGAAATGCAAGATTACGCGGCGCTTGGATATTAATACGCAAAATCGATGCATGTACTAATAACAACGTAGAGCTATATACACGTGCCTGACGAAACACGTGTTTTATCTCGGTGATAACCACGCGAATTTTGAAAGTGTTATCGATTATGTATGTGTGGGTGTGTGTGTTTGAGAGAGACGGCGGGGGGAGGGGGGGTCAAGGAGCGAAGGAGCGACGGAACAAAGAAACGAAAGAGAGAAGGAGCGAAGGCGCGACGGAACGAAGGAGAGAAGGAGAGAAAGGGAGGAGATTGAGAAGGAGAGAAAGGAGGGGGGGGGATTGAGAAGGAGAAAGTCGAAGGCAGTTTTCTTAAGTCAATTGATCGTTTGGAGAAATTGATCTTCTCAATTAATTTCGCGCTACTATATATTTAGCACACTTCTGCGCGAAAAGACAATTTTTCACGTATCAGTGGTAATTCCTTTTAAAGACACTGACATGATTAAAGAAGATCAAGCGTGACCATTCAATATTAAGAGCGACCTTAATTATTCATAATGAGAGCAACGATAGGGAACGATGGCATCTCTCGGGAACGCACTTCCATCTTGATCCTTTGATCAGCCGCTTCTTTCTCCACTACCACGCTTTTCTTTCCTTAGAATTCGTTAAGCGTTGCCGAGAACTTTTACTTTACACCAAGTGTCGCTGGGCAAATAAATCTTCTCATTCGAAGTTAGGCAATTCATTTCGTGCGTTTCGAAGCTTGAATGTCGCGTTATCGCAATGCGTTTAACGGTATTCCTAAGGAGCGACGTATGTACTGTCGTTAATTACATTAAGAAAACACCTTTAAACATTTTATGATGTTATCTGTCACGCTCTTAAAAGCTTATGGGGACCGCTTTGTTTGACAAGTGATTTATGTATCATTACTTAAGTAATGAAAATTAATATTAAAATTATTAAAGATTTCAAATTGACGGTCTTAAGACTAGTAAAAACTATCTTGAAATTAACGATTCTATTATTTAACTAATTGACCAGATTAACGAATCCTAACATGTACTTCACGTAAATATAATTGCGAGCGGATGTAATTTCCGAGTGGCATTCTAAATTTTCAAATCTTCGATATACGCGTTTTATATCATTCAAATTCGAAGGCGTTTATGTCCATCGCCTTTAACGGTATTCGTTTGTGCACATAGATACGTAAACCGTCATTTCTCGGCATTGAAACACTTTCCGACGCGCCATAAAACTGATCTTAAAATTAAAAGTACTGCTCTTCTGTAGCCCATGTAAATGATTGCGAACATCCCGCTGCACGGCGGCTCCCGCCTCTCGTGACGCTAACTCTTACTTGAAACGAACACTACGTAGTGCGAGCGCTGTCTTATTAAAGTTAAAGGATGGTGATCATGTACTGCTGCACGTGGCGAGCACCTGCCATTCGCGAGGAGAGAAGCAGTGGAAGATGTCCGTATATTTCACCTTAAGAAAGAGAAGAGAGGCAGATAAAGTCGTCGGAAGGAGTGAACAATTTGCGACGAGGACGCTGGGGAACAAAGGACTACAGTATCGCGACGTGGATGTCGAAAGTCCGGGATGGCTGCGCCATCGATCGCCGATATTGCTAATCATATTATGAACTTGACTGGCAGGACCATTAGCTTGTTGACGTTGCCTGATAAGAGTGGCGGATCTTGCTCCTCATAGAAGGGAGAAAATCGCGCCGGAAGTTCGCCCAAGTGCGATGCTGAGATGCCTCCGTTGAGACCATAGACATATACAGGTAGTGGGGGATGTCCTCTTGAAGGAAAAGGACAACATGAATTAATTTGGGTATCTGTCTTTCTCTAGTGCGCGTGATCACGGACATCCCTCACTACCTCATAAGCGCGTGAGGTAGTTTTATCTTGTCCTTTTCCCTCGGAAGGATGCCCCCACCTAGGGTTCCACTGCCTCATAAGCAGTCTATCTTTTGTATGTCTACGGTTGAGACTATCGTTAACGGCGAACGTAAATGTAGCAGTCACTGCCGTTATCTTCGCGTGAATCAAGTAATAATTAGCATACACTAGATTCGGATTGGGCTCGGCAAATATAGCGTTGCTATACGCGCAGATAAGGAACTGTCTATACCGGGTACGACGAACTCGCGGCTCTAGAAACCATCATTTATTGGCTAATAATATAGTAATTAACTCTTGATTGCTCTAACGAGATCATCAAATACAAGGGAACATAATTTTGCTAATTACCATCTCCCCAGATATATGCATAATGTCGCGTGTAAATGTTGTTTTTCGAAAGTTTTATTTCTGCTCGATTCGCCAAAAGTTAAGCAAATTTAAAATTGAAGTTTTCGATAAATTTAAAGTCAATTATATCCTGCAAAAATTGGATTGTAGACAATTAATCTTGCAACTTTCACTAAGATATCTCGATAATAGAATCGAAAAATTTATGGTATCTGTTAATCCTAAAAATACAACGTGTAAAATCGCATAATTTACACATGACGAGATCGCCTCAGAGGTCAGAATTCGAAATTAAGTAAAGAATCACATTTCGCTAATTGAAATATCTCTCTTACAGCTTTGAAAATTCTCTTATTTTGGGCTGTTTACAACTCAAAGCCGCTATAATGAATTATTAATGAAATATTTCGTTAAGCTCTTTAGTTGGCGAGTATCATGTATGACATCATCGGTTTTTATAATTCACCTATCATAACTCCCCTGTCAAGCAGTTGAATACGAAAAACAACAATCGCAACTTTGAAATCTCACTTCGGGCCGTGATGAGGTCGGGAAGAAATTGACGTCAGAACGATCCGAGGAGTCCGAGGCTGAAAGAACGTGCGGTAGGTCCCGATTGCTCTGTATAAGGACTGACCGCTCCATCAAAGCAGCTGACGATCGACCGTCGCTAACCCCTGCGACCCATAAGGAGCAGTGCATTTGCGGGATTCGCGCAAAACCGTTCTCGTTCACTTGTGCGTGTAATGGGCGGCCGCCAGCCACGCATTCGCAAAACCACCGTCAAGGAGGTACTTGACGCGCGGTATCGTAAACTGTGACTTTCATCTATCGCGCCGGTTCTTCGTGCCGCATGGAAGACACAGTATGTACGTGATCGGCGGGCAGAATCGGTGCTTTTTATTGGCTGACCCGCGAAATTGCCGGCACGCGCAAGAAACTCTTCGGTGTTAAGTCAACCGTAAGAGTCGCCGTGTCAAGAGCGGTTATATGCGGTCTACCTGAGTCTTCGCTTTGACTGTATCCCCCACTCGTCTTTCCTCTTGAGAAATTCTTGAGAAAAACTGAAGATTAAAATTTTGTACTTCTCGAGAAATTATTATTATTTCTCGAGATTTATAAATCGCGCCTGTTACTGTTACTATACTCTTTCTCAAGAAACCACAAAGACTACATCAGAAACACTACATTCGACTTTCAATCTCCACCTCGAGTCTACATTTTTTCCTTCGACGATCTATCGAGCTAGAAAGAAACGATTCATAACTTGGCAAAAAATTCCACACAAATTTCTTATTAATTAATTTAGTTCTCGCTTCTCTCCCTAGTCCTCCATTGTCTACCCGGGATTTTTGTGTTGCGCGTATATTAAAAAAACCAATCCTATACTCGATGTTCTCGAGGTCGCGAACAAGGTGTCGTCGGGCCACAGAGGCGTCCGGCTTAACTCTCATCATCGTTTCTGATTATTCCGTGATGCAGAGGCAGAGGCAGAGGCAGACAGCCGCCAAGATTCGTGCTCGTTAGGCGTCCGTATTCATACCCCAAGGAGGGGAGACATAAACTTCGTGCTGTTCGATTTTTCTCGATCGAGGACGCGATTCTCGCGTCTTCTCAACGTGCCTGTAGCAAGGACCTTCAGCTGCAGCGTCGTGCGCATAAATGGGTCAAAGTACCTTCATTCAGGAGCTTAAAGCTGGTACAATTCCGTTTGGATTAAATCTTCCATGCATTATGGATAATCATTCCATTATCAAGAATAAACATACGTGTCTGTTTCATCCAGCGATACCGTTAATTAACGATGTCCGGCCTTTCGACTGAAATTATATCGGCTTTGACGAGCTACAATCCTTGAATCAAAGTGGAAATACCGTACGTTACGATCATCGGCATTCTATAACATATGTATAACAATGTCACAAGTGAATGATATCTACAGATCACAACTTTTGCGGATCCAATGACTGCAGAATATCTGCAACATCAAAATTGTTTCCAAATATCGTTTCAAATGATCTTGTAGATATCGGTTTTTCAGACGGACCGAAATATTCATTTGTCTTGCTTTAGTGCTTTACGACAGCTTCGAACCTCGAAAATCGAACTCATCAAAAGCACATCGTGACCATCGTTTCCTGAGACCGTAACGATCAGCAGGTAAAATACCTAACGGTATTTGTGAATATTGTTAGGTCAGGGTTCAGTTTTATGAATAAAGGAAGGTACAGAATAGCACAGTATACACCTAAGTTTCCTACTAGACTTTCAAAATAAGAAGAGGCGTCCTCACGACCGGAAGGGATGAAAAGGGATAAGAACCAGAGTCCCAGTACAATTGGTTATCGAAACGACGGGCTGTTCAAAATTACGGTTGCGACCCACCCAGTCCGCAAAAAAGAAACGTTTCACCTCGACAACGAAAGGTCGGCGTCTACCTGCTTCGAGGCTTGTTTTTGGAACTAACTTCACAAGTCGAAACGTCTCTCGAAAGAGCGAGTTTATTGAGAGAAACGGCCACGTATCATACCGCGCGGTTCATTAAGATAATTTACACGTTCAGACCAAGCTCCTCGTTTTTTTTCTAAAAATAAAGGAAGGATTGCCTCGCGTGCAGCGTCCGAGGTCGGGAACTACAATCTAGCAAACTGCGATCACGCGCAACAATGTATCGCTGATTGTTACGAACGAAAACGAGTAGATAGTAGTCGAATGATTCGAAAAAACGATATTTCGAAACAATTTTGATGACGCAGATATTCTACAGTCACTGGGTCCGCAAAAGTTGTGATCTGTAATTCTTCAATTAAACTTTTTTTATTTTCAGACGCGTTATTTAGATTTATATCGCACGAAAAGTTTCTTTTCTTGAAAATGTAATTTGAACGGAGAAAATATCACAAGCGGGAATAACGTTATTCGAAATGCGCTATTAGAATTTAAATATAATAGTATACAAATTATCTTATATTAATATAACATTTCAATTAGTTTTTACTGTTGAAATTTATTGGCTCACATTGGCCTTCCCTCGTCGATTCTTTTTCTACAATATTTGTCTTGTAAATATTATTAAGAATATGAATACTTTGTATAAACATATCGCGATCTGATATATTTTCCAATGAAAGGATATATCATGTTTAAGATCCTTCCGATGCGGAAATAAATTTTAAATATTTAAACGTGACGTAAGTACAAATTAATTATCTATAAATTACAAAAAAACTTTATAGTTCTTGCCACGTATCCATTGATACACACGATGTAAACAACGTGTTCACGATGCTGGTGAGACAGTGCTGTGGTTTGATATTAATCGAGCAGACACCTCGTTCGGTTACCATGTAATCTAAGAAATGAGAAAGCGATGAGCCGTGAAGCGCGCTTTCGTCTACGATTCCGTCAATCGACGCTTCTCCTGGCTCACAGGATAAATCAATTCTCGCGAGCATGATTCAAAATTTCTAATTGTTCCTTCGTGCTGTTAAACTTCAGATTTCACCAAGAATTTCCGGTAGATCATAACGATATTCGAACGGAATGACATTCTGCAGCATAGTCGAATCCTTTTGCTTAGCACGTTGTATCGGAAAATACTGCTAATCACATTTAGTCTTGTTAACTTCAAGAAAATCTGGTAACATGTGTATAAACAATTTTTGAAATAAGAATAACCGTCCTCAATGATTAATTGTTACTTTTCAAAAATTAAAAGAAATAGTCAAGCGGATGTTTGTTTAGGACAAAAGGACAAAAGAACAAAAGGACAAAAGAATTTCTTGCCGATAGAGGATATTCTAAATAACGAATATTCTTGGGTATAAGTTTCACAAAAGCTGTAGAAAATTTTAGTAAAATCTTTTGAAGTGACCGTTTCATTCCCTAGGAAGCAATAAATTACATTTAAAAGCATGTCCAAGGATCGCTTATTCGAAAAAAGGTATATAAGCATTTTCAATCTTAAATATAATACCTTTCGAAGTCAACTTGTTATACTGCAACGCTCTCGTTATGCATTCGAAGCTTCAGTCGTCCCGCGCCCTTTATTTGTATTAGGATAAGGCCGGATGCAGTTATCAAATTTGTAGATAAGAAAGCTGTGCGAGCACGAAAGACTCATATTTATAATATTAGATCTGGCCTCTGTCGTCTCCGTGAACCAGGTATCAACCATTGAACGTCCGGGTTAGCTTCGTCTCGAGTTCCTTTGCAGAGCATATACCTGAATTTTGGTAGACAGTCATGTATACCCATTTCCGTACTGCTCACCATGAACTAGAGTTCGAAGATACAGTTTCGAACCTACACGAATCCTTGGCGAATAGGTCGGTCAGGTCAGTTTGTCATACTTTTTTTTTCTTTTGTCCGTGCTATGAAAAGAAAGATTATTCGTGATTTGAAACACTTTTGGCCAAAAAGGCGGAATCCTGTCCTAAGTCAACATCCGCAGGATTCGCATGACTATGGCTTTAAAATTTAAGAGAAAATAACAAGCAGTATGCATTTAGCAACGAAAACTACATTCTCCAAACTCGTCATAATTATAATACGATTGCACGATAAATTTTAATCTCTCTAATTATATTTATTTATATATAAGTATATAAATATAATTAGAGAGATTAAAATTAAAATTCAGTAACGGACATTCCTTCGTTCATTCTGTGACATTGTCATGGAAATAATAAGAGAATAATAAAATAATTCTGATGTTAGATTTTATTATTAATACATAAACGTGCTTCTATGTAAATTAAGGATACAGACTGTGAACACATAGTAGCGCTGTTTTTAATAGACATAGCTTCCGGCGTTTATCTAAAAATTCTGTATGATTTTATTCAATCCAGTTAGCTGATGGAAACGACAGCGACCGCAGTAATAAATCATCGAGATCAAATCGTTTACCAAATTATCCTATACGGTACGCCGCTCCTTCAAATATCGCTGACCTAAGCACTTAGTCGATTCTCGATACTGAAATGACCGATGCTATTTCGAATATTAGATTGACGTATTGTCGAATTGTAACTATCAATCACAACCAAACTATTGATTTATTGCACCCCGCTTAATAAGCAAATTTCGTTTTCGTACAAATCTCAGCGAACTTCTTTGAAAAAAACGGAACTACATCCGAGAGATAAATAAAAGTGCAAGATTAGATTAATTATTAAGGGGATGCTGGAGTGATTCTGCACTTTCGCACCTTTTGCACTTAAAACTGTCTGTTTCGTGGAAAGATTTGTGTAATACACAAATTAAATGACACGTGTACAGATGATCGAAAGCAGCTTGCTATTACGGCTAAATTAAAGAACAATATGACATCACTGAAACTAAGTTTGTCTAATAAAAAATAATAGTGAGCAACACATACATACAGTACATGTAGTACTTATGTGTGTTGTTCACTATTATTTTTTATTAGACTTACAAACTTAGTTTCAGTGATGCCATATTGTTCTTTCATTTGGCCGGAATAGCAAGCTGCTTTCTATCTGTACACGTAAGCCATTTAATTTGTATATTACACAAATGTTTCCGTGAACTGACAGTTTTTAGGTTAGAAAGGTGCAAAAGTGCAGAATCACTCCAGCATCCCCTTAACAACATCAGTGATTTTTATTGACCGCATCTAGCAATTTTTATAATACAGAAAATTTATTGCGAAAAATATTACCTCAGCCAGGGTTTGAACCTGGACCTCCCTCCACTCTAGGCGAGCGTCTCTAGGCGTCGTCTCTGCGCGGGCGAGACCTCGGTGGTAGAATTGGTTGAGACGCCCACCTAGAGTGGAGGGGGTTATATTTTTCGCAATAAATTTTTTGTATTATAAAAATTGCTACATACGGCCAATAAAAATCACTGGTGTTGTTAATTACTGCTGGCGACCTTTAAGAATATTCTCATTGGTTGATTAATTATTAAATTTCAAATTAGATTAAATTCAAAGTCAGTATGTCAATGTTTTAAACACTAAATAAAATCTTACTAACGCAGACAGATTTCTAGGTGTCGCAACAAAAATTTATCACTATTTTGTGCATCTGTTAGAAAATTGTTTGTAGTCTACAAAATTTATAGCAGCAATATTCTAGTAATACCTTTTGAAGAGTTTAGAATTAATGACTAAATATTAATTATTTAAACGGATAAAAATGAATTTTGGTACCATAACTAGAACAATCTTTGTAAAGAATATAAATGCTTGTTTATGTACCACAATCAAACGTTATAATAGATGGGTGTTACAGCAAGACTTTCTTCCTAACATTCACTAACAGTTTCGATAGAAATTCTGTTTCTGTTATGTAAATTGTTTACAAAACATGTACAATTTCGCAGCATTGGTTATTCATGTATACAATCATAGCGTTTTTTATTGACAGAACTAGTGCGCACCGATCACGTATGAATTTTCAGTGCGCACTCATTGTCAGTTCTGCCCAATGAAAAACGCTATCAGTTATCTTTTCGTACTTAGAAAATTATTGTTGCAGTTGCAAGATCATTTTTTGAGTGAATATTTGATAAAATATCTAGAGAATATCTAACGAGCAGGAGAGGAGAGAAACATACGCGTAATCAGATTATTGCGATTTTGCATAAAATTATAAAATATATTTTTTGCATGATAAAGACCTTGATCCAATTTAAAATTACGTCGGGCACAGAAGTTCAAATACAGACAGCAGAGGTACTTATCTTTCACTGAGCTAGTCCCCCATATTGGAACTCGGCTTCACTTTACTGTTTACTTTACTGCGAGTCAGCCACATGTAAAATTCGACGTGAGCCGCATTTTGTACCGAAAATATCCCATTTTTCAGTCATAAGTTGACGTTCAGCAACGTCGCCACAGAGTTTAGCATACCAGACGCTCCTGAAAACAGGATCAAGAGATAAGATCTTCAGATATTGACCTAGTCTTTGTAATCTAGGGTGACAACTTCTCTCTTTTTCTCCCTTTCGTTTCCTTTCTCCTCCTTCACCCCCCCCCCCTCACTCTTTCTCTTTCTTTCTCCTCACTTCATCGTCGGACAAATTATTTGATGTCACGCACACCAGAGAATCTATTCCCTTCAAAATCCGTAAGACATATATTTCCTCGCTTGTGTAAGGAACTATGAAACTCTCCCAAATTTGTCGCGACAAATATTTCCGTATTTTCTCTAGAAAACTCACCTTACCGAAACCAGTTTGAGTGAGGAGATCGATTTCGTTGATCTAATATTTTATGTATTTCCGTATATCTTCGCGGTTTGGTTTAGTTTCTGGGAGCCGTGTTCTCTTTACACCTTCCGTATCTCCTCGTTCTATTTGAAGTTCGAGAACGTGTGACGCGACGACGTTGCTTTTGATTTTTCTCACGTTTTTAGTTTTATCATTCTCAGAATTCCACGAACGGGTCTTCGGTCACCTGACAACGCGGCACTGGTTACAAGCGACTTTATGCCGAGAACCGCTGACACTGCACTTAAAACTAACGTTTCCGGATGGCACACAGGTGACATTATTCCCACGCGAGTATGGACAAAGGTGCGCTGGCTTTCCATGCGGAAATCTGAGTCTGTGATTAAGTTTCCTTATCTAATTTTCGACAGTAATATATTCGCGTGGGAGGGAAAGGTATCGATACGTGTCCTACGACTCGCCGATAGCAATTGTAAACATCCGTCGTTGCGTAATTAGCATTTAACATCCCGGAATATGCGTTTGCATTTTCTCCTACCTTGCAGAAAAGTCACCGTGTTCAGTAGATAAGCTTATTCCATTACACGTTCGCAATGGAAGTATTGAAAGTGTCGATTCGATATGAACTTTACGTTTAATTTTGACAATAGCGTCCGATCCTTTTCTCAAACGAGAGGACAAGGTAAGGCGGATAAAAACTTTCGAACGATTGAATGAACGCATGCAGATATTGATTACTGTCGTGCGAGAAACTGTTCATTATTTCGCTTGTACTTCTGATTGTTCTTTAATTCGCAATTTGTTCGACTGTTCTTTTCTCCGCGCGTGATTCTCATGGACATTTGCATATTCCGGATCTCAGATGCACGTTAAGCGCACGTGTGCGCATATGCAAAGATACCTTTACCGATGCGCTAAAAGTATCTATGCTAACAGCTTTAGGCATACATGCACATGGTACTCGTTTATCTGTGTCGCGCGCAACTGGTCAAAAAACGTCAAGAATATCCCGACATTCTTGGCTACAGACTAGCTAAATAACGGATGCAAAATGACAGAAAACGAAGTCGAAACCGAAACCGAAGACGAACCTCGGCCGTTTTCATTTTCCATTTGCAAAGGGTTTCCACTACCAACACAGGTATAGACGTTCCAGCACTGTGAAACACAGCAGGATATGTCGGTATCTTTTTCTCTCTCTCTCGCTTTCTCTTTGTCTTTTTCCCTGGCTGAAGAATGTAATAAATCTAATAATGTAACAAATCTAAACAATTTAAAATATTTCTGTTTTAAATGTAATACGCAACACAATAATTTTGTTTGAAACTTATGATAGATCCATTTAGAAATAAAGACTTTATCAATTTCATACGCAATAAATAATTCATATTTTAAATTATTCTCTTAGAATAAAGGCACTTAGTCCGTAATATATTCCTTCAAATTTGTTTATCACAATTCCATCACATTTACCATTTAAGCCATACAAATTTTATTAATTTGTTAAATTATTCTTTTCTTGTGAAAATGTATTTTCTCTCTTTATTCAAATAAAACGGATCGAATAAAGAGAAGTAAAATCCGCAAAGTGCTTCGAAACTTTTTTTCTGTAGACGATTCTGAAGATCTTGTTTCCTTTTCCCTCTTGTTCTCTTTCGTTCTCTCTCTCTCTCACTCTCTCTTCAGAGCGAGTGCTGGTACGTCGCGCGTATGGCTCAGTTTTCATTCTACATGTCAATGGTTTCCACTGCTCACCCCTTCGTCGATATCGAAAGGACCTTCGGTTTATTTGTTCGCCGAATAGTTTCAAATTCTAGAATATGCCAGACCTATCCTCCCCCTCCCCTTTCCCGTTTGGACTTGGGCTTGTGATTATGAACGATACCATTAAAAATAACCTTTCATCAAAAGTGCTTACGAGGGCATCACGATCTCGTGCCCGGATATAGTTGCTTCGGAATGATCATCACAAAGTACCACCATTTGCATAATTAGGAATAATTACGCGAGATTAACCGTCAAGATTGTCAGTTCGCGACGTGTCTTCATTAGCATATTCCTCGCGATGAAAAACGCTCCTCACATCCCTCCCCTATTCCACCCACCCTGGTGCCTTGCGCCTTTCTTTTTGCCCGATCGCGTGCCCGTTACAGTGCTTTTCACATCTCGGCGCGGTATCGCTATCGCGATATATCGGAAGCGAACGCGGGTGCATAGCTCGACGAAGGACGTTCACTGCGGTGCTGATTATTTTCCACGCGAACGCCTCGCAACACGAATTCAATTTAGTCGGTCTTAATTGTTATTCTATCTAGCACGAGCGAAGTATAACGATACGAATAATTTTTCGCTTCCTCACTGAGAAAATATCCGATTAAATATAATCGGATAATCCAATTACATAATAACAAACGGATATATTCGATTAAATTGTATATCCGATGAAAAATATGATCGGTTTTTCGATCAAATTTCATCGGTAACTGCATAGACTTAGGCATACATGCATACGGCACTCATTTACCTGTGTCGCGCGCAACTGGTCAAAAAGCTGCAAGAATATCCCGACATTCTTGGCTACGGACTAGCTACATAATAGCAATAGAATAACCGAAAACGAAGCCGAAACCGAAACCAAAGACCAACATCGGCCGTTTTCATTTTCCATTCAGAAAGGGTTTCCACTACCAACACAGGTATAGATGGAATAGCACACTCTATGTGAAACACAGCAGGATATGTCTGTGTCTTTTTCTCTCCCTCGCTTTCTCTTTGTCTTTTTCTCTTGCTTCTTGCAATGGTTTCTTCAATATTTCGTAATAACTACGAATAATTTCTCGCTCCCTCGCCGAGAAAAATATCCGATTAAATATAATCAGATAATCCAGTTATATAAGAACAAACGGATATATTCGATTAAATTGTATATCCGATGAAAAATATGATCGATAAATTTCATCGGATGTATCCATAATTTAATCGGAAAATATAATCGGAAAAATTAACCATCGGAAACACTATTTAATTGATTTGTCCGATGAAAATTGTTCTCAGTGTACTCGCGACTTCTGTCATTATTCCGCCTTATCCTAACTGTTTATATATCCGTTGCAAAATATAATTCGTTGGATTATTCTTGAGCGACCATTCGCATCGGCGCGCACATGACGCGAAGTTACACGTCACATACTGAATATACGTGTTTGTATTATAATGACAAATTAATTATAGTTATTTTCCTTGTGGGTTGTCCTAAGATTACGATCGAAGAAGGGGACGGGAAATTACTCGCCGTGGAGTTAATTAACCGAGACTTGTCGGCGCGGCCTGTTTCTCGATACGAATTGAAATCGGTCGAAACGGCGGACGCGCACGGTCTTTCCCAGTGGTCACGCATGCGGAAAAAGCGGCGTAACGAGATTTCGGCAAGATTTTCACAGTAGAGACAAAAGGCGTGAGCCCCGAAAGAGTTAATCGCCGCATCCCGGGCATCAGTCTTAGCGGCTAAGCAGACCGTTATCGTCCAAGCTAATCGCCGATTAATTCTCGTCAGAACCCGCCGCCGCGCCGGCGAAATTCAAGATCCGATCGAAGGTCTTTCTCCTGGCTCGTAAAGAACCTCGGACCGGCGGGCCAGGTGCGGCCCCGGACCCACTAGGGGGAAAGAAAGAACCAGTTTTTTTTAGGGGTCTCCTTTCTTTCAATTCGACGCGACGAAGGGCACCGCGTTGGCTTGCGCGCTCGTCTCGCCGTACTTCGCTTTTCGCGTGCGAACCAGTGGGAAAGTTTTACGGTGACACGTCAATCTCATATCTATCAATAATTCGATCTGACGAGTCCTTTTTCCCAATTCTTGGCAAGGGCTGATAATAAATGATAAAGTTATTCGGAAGCGAATTTTAATAGCTCGTCAACGAAAACACGAGCTCTCATCAATTCGTTGCACGCGACAAGTTTTGCACCGGTAATATTTTAAATGAAACTATGTCGCGTATTATGTACCATTTATTTTATGGCGCTATATATATTTTAAATGCTTTAGGTAACAACTGATAAATCATCTTTGACAGATGTGAGAAGCTGTACGTCGTGTTGTACATGCTGTCTGTCCTTTCAAGTCCGCTTCGCGATACGACGGGATCACTTTTTACACGATACCGT
Source organism: Vollenhovia emeryi (assembly GCF_000949405.1). Classification (NCBI taxonomy): domain Eukaryota; kingdom Metazoa; phylum Arthropoda; class Insecta; order Hymenoptera; family Formicidae; genus Vollenhovia; species Vollenhovia emeryi. Next base: position 1,325,324 of record NW_011967216.1, on the reverse strand, counting down.
TTATTTATCCGCATTGCTTTAACGAGCGCGTTCTGGCCAATTTGGACGGACCGATTACAGACTAATTAAGCTGCGCGGCACGAGATCTCCGTCGCTAACCCCGAAATTTCTCCAGTGAAATCTCGCAAACGGACACAGCAGTTTCGCAGCGCTCGTTCAGTTTTCATTACGGCACTTCAGGTTCACAGTTTTCGTTGCAACCTCGAGGTTCACAGCGAAGTATTAAGCCCGCCTGTGCACAGAATGATTTCTTCCCTTTTCCCGACCCAGCTATTGTATCTCTTTCCGCTTTTTTGAAAAACACTATCCCGTTTAGACAGAGTATATGAAATATGAATTGGGTAGACAATAATCGTCTTATAAAATATGAAGGTCCAAGGATAACTTCCTGACTACTTTGAAAGGAAGACCTTTTTGACTGATGGGTCATGTCTCGCTGTGGGTAACAACCTTTTTTTCATTTGTTAAGATATTCTTTTCGACACGAAAATCTAAGCATTAGTAACACAGGATAACATTAATTTTTTTATTTTTTGAAGGATATTGATAAAACGTCCACCAGGGTTATGTAAGGTTCGTCATAGCGTTCTTTTATGTTTTTTCGTGACGAAGTTTTTGTCCAATCCATCTATGCTACCAACGGTTTTCAAATTCTTAAGCTTTGGTATCTTGGTAATTTACTACGCTAGTACGCTTGTATTTTATGATCTTTGAATGTTGAAGGTCTTACCTTGAAAATATGGCGATCGGTCAAGAAAAATGTTCGTGTAGTAATATTACGTTGGTACAAAGTAACTGCGTTACACAACACAAAATTTTGAAAGATAAAAATCTCTTTAGCTAGCTAGTAATAAATAACAATAAGCAATGCACATAGGCCAGTTAAGGTCAACTAAATCTTGCTTATTATAAAATTTTTGATGTAACAATGTGTAAGAAATTTGATATCGAGAATCGTAGAATATATTTTTATTAATAAGTATTTGTTTGGCAAGTGTGGCGCAGAGAAATGTGCTTAAACCAATGAACGAAAAGATCCGAGTTCAAGGCCACGGTTTTTCGGGTTTTTCCAAATCTCCCGATGGGAAGTAGCGAGCACCGAAAATATCCTGCTACACATAAATCTGATCCTTCTAGGAGAATAACCTCCAGATTGGAGATTTTCTCCGGCAAAGTTAGCAGTGTATCGAAGATAGTAAAACCAAATGTTCAAAGTACTAGAACGAACTCCTCGTGTATTAGGCTCAAAGGCCTGAAGAAAAAGTATTTTTTTAGAATATATTTTTACCGAGAAATGTTTGTGTAATGGATGTATATTATGTTTAAAATTATATTGTGCAGGAAACACGAAATTGAAATTAATGCAACTTATTGTTACAACTGCAAACTTTCCCTCGCATTTATCTATACATTTGTGGACATCGATGTTCCAAACAGTCGTCGCTCGAATAAACTTCGTAGTACGAGGGGGTTAAATATTAAGAGCCGATAACCGCTTGCCGTTTGGCGCTAATCGAGCCGCCTGGGCGCGGCTGAAACTTCCGGAAGATGAGCGACGTGCGAGCGGCCTCGTTCCTTCTTCCTCTTTCCTCTCGTTTTCGTCTCCTTTCACGCGGCGCGACGTGACGCGATGCTTCACGTCTGCATACGAGACGCCAAAGGACGATGCACGTAGAGGACGATACGACGCAACGTATTTTTGCAGGACGGTGTTACGACTCTCCTCCTCTCGCAAACTGTCCCTCCTCTACGATCCCATACATCCTTCCCTCCTCCCGACTCCTCACGACTCTGCTCCGTCCTTTATCCTCGCAGAGGAAGCCTCTCCTTTTTATCCCTTATTCTTTATTCTTTATCCTTTATCCTTTAGATCCCGGTCTACCTAGGCAGGCAGACGCGAGTGCCCCGAATGGCATAATGCATCGCGAACTGGTTTCTTCACCGCCTCAGTGTGTCTCATTTTTCCCATTGCTTCCGAATTGCGCCATGCACGGTCCCTCTTCCTCCTCCTTTTAAGTATATGTGTGTCTCCCGTCCCTTTTTCACCTTTCCGCTCCTTTCCCTCGTCCTCTTATCTCCCCTCTGCGTTTGGTCAGTCCCGCTTTCTTCCTCTCTTTCTCTTTCTCTTTCCCTCGCTCTCCGGTGCCGCGCGCCCTATAAAAGTGTCTAGACCAACACCTGTGTGCGTTCCGGACACAATCGTCTTTCTTTTTCCCTCATCTCGATCCTGGAACCCTCTTTTTCTTTCCATCCGCAGGCGTCTCGTTTCGCCCACCTTACATTTCATTCATTTTTCTCAAGCGTCACCACCGTGGCCTTCGTTCACCGCCGACTACTGCACCGCTGATCTCCGTGAATCGCCGCACCGCCGACCTCCGACGTTGTGTCATTTCACCCCGGAACTGCATAGGCGTCCTCGCAGCCGGATGGAAGAGTCGTTGAGACTTGTCTCGGTGGTGCGTCCATGTGGAACATCGGTGGAGAATATGAAATAAGAGGCGAGGCTGACGACCGTCCCGGCATATGATGGAAACGCTGCTTGTATTGCGATACGCACCGTTATCTGATTCGATCCTCTTTTTCTTTGTATTCATTTATTTACTCAGGCGTCAGTTATTCAGCGCCCGAGTATTAATCCCTTCAAGCGGGCAAATATCTGATTAAACGATCTATAAATATTTGATTATGTCGAGCAGTTTTTTTAGATGCCACATATTACCAAGATTTTTTTTTCTTGAGATTATCTCTCAGATCTGCTTAATACATTTCTCATTAAACGTCTTGTTAATTGAATCTTAAATAAAAACTCTGTTGACTGAAAATTCGACGACATTTGTTAACCTGTCATTTATTACTGTAATTATTCTTCTCGGTTTGTAAACAACATAATTCAGGAAAATTCTATTACAAAAACTACGTGCGTGCACACGTACGATTCTTGTAATGTTTTTAGTAATTATAATGTAATATTAAATTCACTTTCCTCTAATTCCGCTAAACTTATAATAAAATAAGTATGTTTAAAATTAAGTAATTTATTTATAAACTCTTATATTTTCGAGGCTTGTTTTGCCATTTTATTTGAATTGCAGATAATTCTTGAACTTATTGATACAAGAGGCAAACCGCAAGAAGAAAACCTGCCTACTAATTTTATTGACTGCCGCTTCAAGGTTACACCGTAAGCAGAAAGCTGTATTTACCTTACTGTTTAACGATACGTTTCTAAAGAACGACGCACAGATGCTCCTCCCGATCCTCTTTGGATCCTCTTCTCTGTCCTCTCGCGAAAATTCCCACGATCAACATTGTAAGAAGCCGACGATTGCCAATCGGCTCAATGTAACCCGCAAAATTGCCGCTTCCGCCGACGCGGCCGCGATTGTGTCTGCCGCTTGGTTTGGCCGGAATAGTAAATGCCGTGCATTTAGCTACGCTTTTACACCGCAGCCCCGATTACGCAACTCTTCTCTTTTGTAACCTCGAAGCCCCTCGTAGTGCCGGGCCACTCGCGCGAATCACATCATTTAACGAAGGCAGGATGCGCGGCTGGCAGGATCAAGATCGCGGGCGACTTAATTGGCTAATTAATAGAGGGGCCCCAATTACAGACCTAGGTAACACGCTTTTTAGGCACTCTCCCCTTCGTTATAAGCATCGCGCTTATTAGCCTTTTTCCTCTCGGCTTTTTGTTTCGAGAATCGGGCTATTTAAAAATCCTCCATTCTACTTGCTGTGTGCTATGTTCCATTCTTTACTGCCTCGTGCATACAAAATGTATTCCACACAAACAGTATATTTTAATATGTCTTAACATATTTCCATAAATCCCAATATATACAAAATTCTCTTAGCTCTTCTTTTACCTATGTGTTTTAAATGCTCGAAATTAAGGTAAGTTTGAAATGGTAAAATCAAGTCGGTCGTATCTTCTAAAATATTAAACATTTTTTATAGTATATCAAAATATAATTATACAATGTTATAACGAAAGGGAATAATGAAAATTTTATTTCTAATTTTATTTCCAGAAAATATAAACTTGTTATTGATATAATTTTACGTAAGCGATTATCGAAAAGTTAAATTATTTTACATTAAATAAAACAGCAGATGAAAGTCCCCGAAATAACTGGACGATTCTGGACCTTGCGGAAAAGTGCAGGTATAAGGAATTCCTTTGTGAAATTCTCAACGTTCTTTACTCGTGAAACCAGACTCTCGACTGCTTCTACTCATTCCTGCATTTATTTATCCTCATTCGTTACTGCGGCGAGTCTCCACGGCGTAATTAAGGCATAAATTTTAACAAGGCAACGACGAGTAGTTTGAACTTTGATCGGAAATACACCTTTCGTAATCGGATTGATATACTGACACTTAAAACATTTCAAACAAATATTATATTAATGCAGCTATTATTTGTACGAATGATAACTCATTTTATATATGTATGTATTGTTATGCCCGCGTTTTGGTCGCCCGGTATCTGGCGAGTCGCTTAGTTATTAATGTTGCCTGGATACAAGTCAGGGTTGGGAAGTAACTCGTTACTTGTAAAATTTTTCGTAACAAATTTTTAGTAACAAAAAATATTGAATTATTTATTTACACACCTGTTATATTTTTTCAATACCAATAATAGATAAATATTTGTAATACTAATAGAAAAGCGTTTATAAATTTAGGCTGAGATATTTTTCGCAATAAATTTTCTGTATTATTAAAATTGCCAGATACGGTCAATAAAAATCACTGATGTTGTTAATTACTGCTGGCGACTTTTAAGAATGTTCTCATTAGTTTATACATTTAGTTAAAAAATTTTGAAGCAAATTAACTTTTTTTACTGTACTTAAAATAATGTTGCAATGAATTTTCTCGCATCGTCTTTTCAGGATTCATGCCTTAAGGCTGATTATCAGCCGTGTATAAATTTCGTCGTGTGCATGGAGCGACAATACGGCGTACGTTACATCGTTAATACGCACGTAAGGTTGCGGTTACATTGTACTGTGCAAAATTACACGCAAAACGAAACGCGGACGCCGGGCGCTTAACCGTAATTGCCGTTTAACCGGGACGCATATGAATATTCTTCCGATGCGTCGTCAAGGTTTAAATTTCTTGACAATGCGCAGGAATTTATGCAACAAAGATGATATCGTAATATCGAGGCGGGGAAAAAAAGATTATAGGGAGGAAAGAATAACGCACGCGGAGCGGAAATATTAAGTGGCACTCGTGCGACCCTTACCCTACACGCATGTCTTGGTTGCGTGTCGTGTTTCCACTAAGTTTATAGTCAGATACAATCGTCTTCTTTGCGACGAGCGTTTTACAAATTAAGCAGCCGCGTTAATGCATGGATCTCAGAGCATGTAAATCCGCCCGCTGTCGCAGAATATTTAACAGTGCGTCTTACTTACAATTAAAAAGAACTAATGCGTGCGCTTTCCGCTTAATTGTCGAATTATATCCGAAATGGCATTCCGACGTGAATTTTAAATTTAATCGTTATTGATACTGTGAAAAATTTCCTCGCGCACACCTACTTCCTCTTTTATACGAGATTCTCGTATGAAAAAAGATGTCTCAGGCATAAGCCGACATTTCATTATCGAACATGTCGTGTGCATATTTCTGAAGACAGGTAGCCTTTCAATACGCATTTTACGCTCGACTTTCTTTTTCGGTCAGGTTTCCAAGATAGGAACGTATCGTGAGTCTATTAACATATAAACTTTAACGAGAGTAGCATGGGGCCCAATTAACTTCGGCGATGGCATTCCAGCGGACCGTATCCATCCCGAAATTACAGGCTTACCGAGAACGGTTCAAGGCGCTGTTCCGCGTGCATCCTTCTGCCTTGCGACTTTTAAAAACGACCACGGCCTCTAATCTCGCAGCTCGAGAACCACCGGTTCTCGATTGCGTGTTATCGGCTCAGCGAGGCGTGGAGCACTAGAAACCAAGCAGCTTATCGATATCAATAAATTCGTATGTCTCACTAAATAGGCTCTCTCCCCTTTTCGCAGTTTTTTTTCTCGATATAGAAAGTGAAAATACTTTTACATCATTACACCGCCTTTTTTTTCATTAGAGAAATTAGTAAAAGTTGCAGAGAAGCACTTGCTGACATTAATTTTTATCTAAAATATCTTCTAAAATATTATGCAAACGGGGACTTCGCGTTAAAAGTCTTTCAAACAGCATAAAAGACCTCTCCGAGAGAGTAACAATAAAGTTTATAAGCAGTTTGATATATTTTGCTAAAAGAATGTTATGAAACAGTTTGGAAATTCTGTCGCACAGAGTGGCTGATAAAATGATGCAAGTTCTAAATTGCTTTTTATTCTTTCCTCAGATTAGATATGCTGTAATTAACCCAAAGCTTACGAACGGCGTGATAGACGCTACACAGTCAAAATTTATTCTTGTTTGCCCGATATACGCTGGACAGATATACGTATATGAACAGATATTTGATATTTGATAATTCAACTGTCCTATTTAAATTAGGTAAGGTCTTCATCTACTGTGCGGATCTACTATCACTATTTTCATCAGGTCATTGCGAGCCAACCAATCTGTGGATTCCTGATAGCGCCGAAAATTACGGGCGATAACGCGAGGTTAAAGATTGAAATATGCAGATAGTTTTACGTACATCGGCAAATCGTATATCAGATTGTTGCTATCCGCGCCCGAACTTGTGTGTCCTTGTAACATTTTCCAGACTACCGCGCAAGATTTGACTGATCGTAATCTCGAAATTTGGAGATAAGGGAGCGGTAATTTCGGCTCATCCATAATCAGTGGAGAATATAAAAATTTGATCGCTCTGATAAGCACCTTTCCAAAAATAGAAGCAAGACTTGTCTGACATTTATATAATGATCTATGTCTTTTTAAGCCTTCTAAATTTCCCCTCATTAGCAAATTTTGTCGTTTTATGGTTCACGAAACAGAATAATTGGAATCCATTTAACCAGCCTAGCAATCTGTATACATAACGATCTTTGTCTTATTATACACAATGACTAATGTCGTGTTTATTTTAAATTTCATAGACTAAGAAATTAATTTGCGTTTAGGTTTATAGAATGCATCAGTTCAATCCACTCCATTAGGCGTGACTCGCTTTGGCAAACTTTGGTGGTATGATATAAAATATTCAGTACAACTATGCTTCTAACGCGACACACAGTCTCGTGAAATATTATTTGGTCGCTGTATACAGTATTTTACATCTAAACATCGATTATAGATAACTCTTCGAGTTAAGAATAACATTCTCGCTATAAAGTTTTCTGTAACATTGTATATATACACATAATAGCAGGCTTAATATAAATAAGAAAAGATAACGTCTCTTCTTTATTGATGCCGGAATAAAAACAGACGAAGTAATTTCTCAGCAGCTCTTACACAAAACAAAAGAGATTATATCGCAAAGCGTTAAACGCTATCTACAGTCTTTTACATTTTACCTAAGTGTTACATCAGATTTCTGTGCCACCTGCCAGTATCAATTTTGAAATACGATATCGCGACGGCGCAGAATGATGTAAATGAGTCGTAGGTGCAAGTGTGCCGATACTTTTATCGCCGTTCCCCGTTCGGTTTTCAAACAGATATCACTCGCATATTGTTATATTCCTTAAAGATCATGTCAAATCGAGAAGATTGCTGTGACTATCGCCTGTCGCTACCTTCCTCTGAAAATTTCCGACTATTCCGTAATCGTTGCGTGTGTTCACATCATAGACATATAAAAGATAGACTGCTTATGAGGCAGTGGAACCCTAGTTGGGGGCATTTTTCTGAGGGAAAAGGACATCACGCCCACTAGAGAAAGACAGACAGACAAATAAATTTATGTTGTCCTTTTTCATCAAGAGGACATCCCCCATTACCTCATAAGCAGTCTATCTTTTATATGCCTATATGGACCACATACACACGCGCGCGCGCGCGCACCCACATACACGACGGCACGGATTCTACGCGTTAGTAAACGCAGGGTTAGAGATTGAAATTTATCGATATTTATGCGAGTATCGTGAAATTACAAGGCCAATTCGTCCTCATTCGAATTCACCATCTATTGGCCGGGCTGATTTAAAAACGTTCGCTATCATTCAGCGGCTGATAAAAGTTTTCGTGTGCCTGAGACATTTTAATTGCTCGAATCAGAAATCACGAGACAGTCTCGGCTGCTCTTATCTACCCGCCCACTATCAAACTTTACAACAATCATACAACTTCTTTTTCTGTCTCTTTCTTTCGCTTTATTTCGCCCAGTCGTCTTCCTATGATATTATTTCGTACACGAGATAACAACAGAAAGAGAGAGGATATATATACAGAGACGCTGGCTATCAAAATTTCGTTATAAATTGTTTCTGCTTGCGCCAAGACATCTTGAACTGCTAACATCGTTCTTTGTGATAATTTTATCTTTATACTCAACAGTTTGCTTATAAGAGTTTTTTGGTATTCATCACTAGGCTGCGTAATACCATTCGGATTTAATCGCTTACCTGATCTACCTCAATCTTTTATTCTTTATCTAGGAATGTGACGAAACATACCATATGATAGATTGTAGAAAATTATATGCTCTAATAATAGTTTTAGTATATTAGCTGATTATAACAGATAATAATTATTTATATAATGCTTATAAGAAAATAGGCAAAGCGATATATGTTCAATTGATTTGTAAAATTAACGTAAGAATATCAATGCTGGTTTAACAGTCAGTCTAAAAATTTCTTTGCTGTACAACCCCGACCGAACGACGATTGGTAATAAATTGATCGCTATATGCTTCGAACATCGTTTATGTGAAACAGGTGTTTATCCCGTGAACTTTCTAACTCGTGACTGTTTGCGCACGCAGAGTCCGGAACCGTAAGCGTTTTTTCCTCTTTAGGGAGAACCCGTTGCGCTCCGTGCGTCGCTGCTACATGCTTTTTTTCCCTTTGTTTCGACATCAAAAGCTGGTACCGAACGGCCGACGAAATGACAAGAAATCTTACCTACGTCGCGCCTCGGGGCAATTTATGGCTTAATAGGACGAAGATCGGCGCGGAGTACCGTGTGGTACCGTCTCTCTGTGTATGTACGGGCGTCGTAATAAAATAAGTGCTACCCGGAGATCCTTGTTAGTCCCGACGCGAACAAGAAGGAACGAAATCGACCGAAACCTCGTAAATCAACTCCATGGCGAAGCATGGCGAAACACCTTATAATTCAAATGTTTGGTAATAGCTCAGATTCGTGATTCTCGGTTAAACGCGAACGCGTCTCGGGCAATTTTGTGCGATAATGGCCGCTAATCGGCGCTCCGATTATCGACGTCATCGGAGTTCGGTTGAAATTTGGGTCTCCAGGCCCGAGGGTTTTAAAGATAATTAATTACGACGTGACAATAATTTGAATTTTCAGGTCGTTGATTTTTTTCTGCACAGGAATATAATCGAGCGTCTTAACGAGCTGCACAGAATTATCGTTCCAGATATATGTAGAATACAATTTTTAAGTGTGGCGTAAGTATATAAGACGTCTAGTACTCATCCGAACGTCCAACCGCTAGTCCCGATAAGATAAGCCATGAAGAAAAACCCCCTGAAATTTCGACTTATCTTCGACCTGTTCCTGGGACTTTATTGGTTTTCATTATCATCGGACAAAAGGTTACGGGCAAATAGTACCCAGGTAGAACATAAAACTCATAATGACGTCATAATGACGTCATCATGATTTAATTCATCACTTAAAAGTTACCCAAACAAAAATGATTGAAAATTGATTTAAAGAGGATACAAAGAATCATAGATTTTAAGTACATATTCAAACATTGGTACTTTTACGTTATAGTTAAAAGAGAGTTAAAAGAGATAATTAGAGAAGAATTTGTTAATTTTCATATTAACATGATGTACTTATATTATTCTAATATGGCTGTCAGAATTTCTATTTGGAACTACTTCTATTTTTTTTAATCATTTTCTGTTATGCACGCGCAGTTTTTTTAAGTTGCTTTCCCATTAAAAATAAATATTTTATTTTAATTTTTACATTATTAACACATGATCTCTTAAAGTACTACATTTTGTGTGCAATAATGTTTATTATTAGTTATTTATAATAATAATATGTATACTCGCTAATAATATGTATAATGCAAATAAATTTCGTGTATCAATCAATTTGAGATAATATTCTTCTTTTTGGAGGTCATATTAAAGTCACTATGATGTCATAAATAAGTCACCAAAACATAGCCAAAAATGTATCAAATGAGATCATTATGATTTCTCCAAAATGACTTTTAAGTGATGTCATAATGATGTCATTATGAGTTTTATGTTCTACCTGGGTACAGGACAAGAATATGCACGTACGTATTATATTACTTGTATCACTCTTACATAAATCGTTTATTGTTTATAAAATCGTATCGGTACGAGAAACCTTAAAACCTTACGTTTGGTTGTTATTATTATATTTTAAAGTATAATTTACTAAATTAAAATATCGTTATTATTATATTTCAAAGTATAATTTACTAAATGAACATATCGTTTTGGTTTATAACTACTATATCATAAGTTGCATGAAACAATATTGTGATTATGAAGTCTTTAATAAAATATTGGGTCAATCATAATTTACATAGTTAGATGAGCTATAAAAATGTGGTCGGCTCCTAAACTGATTATAAATTATAGTGAGATTATGGTCACTGCAACCATTTTTTTCTCATGGTGTATTAAAAATGTCTGAAGTACTCCGTCTCTCCAGGGACTTAAAGATTTATAGGATTATTCCGACACGTTCACTCAATCTACCAATTTGCCGTCTTATTATTATCCGTTCGCATCGGATATAATCCGCGCGCGACTCAACGCCCACCCTTCTACGGGATTTCACTGTGAAATCGGATCTGTGAAAAATGCAAGTCAACTAATCCATACAACACAGCAAGGTTTCAGCAACATTGTAGGAGCTAACAACATTTCGAGGCAACGTGTGAAGAACCGTAAAGTCGCGGTCACCCATCCAAGTTTCAACCACAATCAACACGTTGCTTGACCTCGGTGATCGGATGGGATATCGGTGGATCCTTTAGCTCTGACACTTCCTTCTTGCAATGTGTAATTGTATACTTGTACATATAATTGTACATAACATGTTTTTATTAAATGTTAAAAATTATTTTTGATCGTAATCCACACAGCATACTTTATTTAAGATATTCTGAGGAATTCTAAATTGTCCTAGACTTTTAAATATATTTTTCTTGAAAGATTTGTAAACAGTCTTTGACATTTTGATTACATACATTGTTGTATAAATACTATGTTAAAAATTAATCTGAATGATACTTTAATCAGATATTATATACAACGTATGTATAATACATACTGAGTTAATACATATTTACATATATTTCCTTATACATATATACATATAATACAAATAAACTATAAAAGTGAGGTGAGGAAACAATATACACATTACAAACATAATTGCATCAATATTTTAAAATAATATTGCAACAACATTACTAAAGTAATATTGTAAAATAATGTCTCTGCAATATCTATGCAACATTACACTGGAATATGCAACGTTGCAATGTTACAGCAATGTTGCTGTAAACTTCTGTGCTGTATGGGTTAAGGCCGAATCAGGCTAGCAATTGTCTACGCGGATTACATTTGGATTGGCGATTAGCGATTGTTTTCTAGTCAACGAGAGCAAAGCAGCCAGCAATTTAGTCAACTCTCATGCCAGCTCTTGCTAGTTTGACTCGGCCTTAAGGAGGTTGGTGCGTCACTTGCGGGGAGAGCAGTGAGAGAAGAATATGGTACTTAGACTCTAAACGAGGCAAAGGGAGAGCGATGAGCGGCAAGCAACACGAGACGATCTTCCCATCTATCTTCACCTCGTCCCTCGCCTATCATATTGCGTGCTTTCATCTATATTTTGTACTGTATTTTTTAAACCAAGGTACAAAATTTTCATCTTTTTTAAACATTCATAAAAGATCCTTCTAAAACTTGAATATTTTTTTTCTATAATCTTATGGTTAGATCTCTTTATTTTATTTTGGTAATCACATTAGTATCCAGCGTTCATAAATACCCATGTATAAGACCCTAATTTTAAAATTAAATTTCTCAAAAACTAAGTGGTTAAATTGCTTGAAACTCAAATAGTCAATGCATTATTCTGACAATAATGTTTTGCAAAGATTACATGTGATTTTTACTATATTGCTTTAAGTCACCAACCTCCTTAAAGGACGCCGGCGCCCTTGAATCTTGGTCTCTCTAGCTACACGTTCCCATTCTCTTCGCACGTGTCTTAGCAGGTCAGAAATCCATAGACGTCCCATTGAGCGAGGACGCTTTCGGTTCTTTGTCGGCTCGTTCTTCATCCGCATTTCCGGACCGGTATCGTCTTGCAAAATTCATACCCCTTTTCTGAGTATTCGTTCTCCAAAGTCTGAATCCTCACGGTAAGGTAACGTTTCTACCTGAGACCTGTTACATTGATGAAAACAACCATTGATATTTGGTTAGAAACAGAAACGGCAACCATGAACTGCCGAAAGATTTCTTTGCGAGGCCAACATCAAACGCTACAGAATCACAGATAAAAGATCTCTTCAATCAATATTCGATGCTTTGTAGCTCTTTATAATCTGTCAAAATTTCTTCATTCTTCCGCGCTCCTCCTCTTAATGCTTTCTCAAGTGAACGCCACTATAAAATGACACTTTGGGTTGTAGTTGACATTTTTTACGACGCCCTTCTTCACCCTCTTCGTATTCATTCTTCTTTTCTCTACCGCTGCCGTTTTGCTTGTCTTCTCAAGTGAGAACACTTGTCAAATCTCTGGGTGGTTGATGTACTTAATTTAGTGCGAAGTAATTATTTTCCTTGCCACTTTGCTGTTGCAGCTGTTACCGACGAAATCACTGAGATAATGAGCGTCAGTTTCTGGCTGCAAAGAAGATACCGAAAATTGACTGAAAATTTTCGATAAAATTTGCATTCGTGAAAAGAATATCGCAAGAAGCTTACGCATTAATTTTCCTACACTTATTGTTATTTATAGTTTCGAAATTTACATGAAATTGTCCTTCGAGTGAATTCATCGTTAAAATCGAAATGGGCAATAGCGGAATGTATATAATTTTGATATTTTTCGAGATTTCAATTTCAAAACTTTCCTCTACATTCGTCGTGCAATGTTATCTCAGAAATTATACTGCTAGTATTCCTGCTACCGCGGATTACATAATCCGAAAAGAAATACTACAGTTGGTACTAAATATTCGTACTACACTTTATTTTCTCGTTTATCCGATAAATATTATTATTAGAAATATTATACTATTAGAATAACATATTAGATTTAAATATGAATCAATATCTCTTTCACCATAAAATCGCGTCTTTTTCCCATATATGTGAAAATTGTTTATTTGTACAGTTTATTCTTTGCATTAATACGTGCAAAATAAGACTAATTAAATTAAAATTGACCGTCTCAAAGTTCTAAAAAAAATTTTTAAAGTTTGCTTTGTTACACGAAATATTATATTACGTGTAAAACACATTTAAAACATTATTACACGTAACAATATAATTCGTGGTAATATTATTCCACGTGAAATATTATTTACACATATTATTATGTATTAAAATATTAATATTTGCGTTTGCAAACGCAAATGATGGTACATTTTTTTTTAAGTTTAACGGTGAGTGAGATTTGTATAAGAAACAAATATGTTATAAAGTAAAATAGAACGAATAACTGGAAAAAAATCAAAATTATTGACGGTTTTGTTTCAACAATATAAACAGTTAAAACTGAAAAATGGGAAGAATTATGTAGTAGACATGAGTGTAGTGTAAGAGATGTGGCAACAGCGCCTCAAACTGTAATCTTTCGAATCTATTTTACATTATGTATTTTATATATAATCGTAAGAGTATTTATTAGAACAATATTGCATCGAGATATATTATTGTAATAATTGAGTGCTGGTTTCTGTCTGGAATAAACTTTTGAGCATCACTGTCGCGAAACAACTATCTTAATTATTAAACAATTTTGTATTAGCTAAAGTCTCTTAAAGGAATTGCTATTGCGACTATATTCAAGATGTCTAATAACTTATATATGTCGCAGACAATTGATGATCACAAAAAATGCGCAGGAAGAATTCGGCCCGGTTTAAAGTTTAAAAGAAAGGTGTTAATATCGTTATCGGTTTCATTAGTATTATCTTAGAGATTAGCCGGCTCAAACGTTATCACGTAAACTCTTATTACTATCTCTACGTGAATTTGATATACTTCTTAAGAATGTTCATTTTGCGATTACGTATAACTTTTTTTAACACGCATATGATAAACGTCTTTGAAATCTCAGCATAATGTAACAATTTTCTCGTAATACGTTGAAAATTCATATTGTCTCTTCGAGAAAGAATGACGGTGGAATACGGAATCAAATAGATTGTCTACGCAATCTTATATTTATAACTGTTTAGATTTTTTTTCTTGAATGTTGTTAGTCGACTTCTCTTTTATTGAGAGAACTATATTAGAATTATTTCAAAACGGTTCTCAAGACCGTACTACATTATTTCACATGCTATCTACTACACTATCCCATTCGATCTTTATGAGCTGCATCGAATGGTATGCTCGTATTTGACTCGTACTCGTCATTGTGGTAAAATGCAAAATAAACCGGTCTCTAGGGTTCTAACGTACATCTCAAACAATCCTGTTTTTGACGATACTTGCCTCATCCCTAACCTAGCTTAATCTTAACTGCATGTTCCTAAAACATTCATTTAGAATCCCTTTTTATAATGCTAGATTGGATCAGAAAAATTCTATATTTAATCTTTCTTTTTTTTAAGGGAATTCGCCCATCTTGCAGTGTATGACAAAAGTGCAGTAGGACAGTTAAGGTAGTTGTTTCGCGACAGTAATGCTCAAAAGTTTCTTCCAGACAGAAACCAGCACTCAATTATTACAATGATATATCTTGGTGCAATATTGTTCTAAAGAATACACTTACGATTAATACATAATATAAAATAGATTCGAAAGATTGTAGTTTGAGGTGCTGTTGCCACATCTTTTACGCTACACTCATGTCTACTACATAATTCTTCCCATTTTTCAGTTTTAACTGTTTATATTGTTGAAACGAAACGGTCAATAATTTTGATTTTTTTCCAGTTATTCGTTCTATTTTACTTTATAACATATTTGTTTCTTATACAAATCTCACTCACCGTTAAACTTAAAAAAAAATGTACCATCATTTGCGTTTGCAAACGCAAATATTAATATTTTAATACATAATAATATGTGTAAATAATATTTCACGTGGAATAATATTACCACGAATTATATTGTTACGTGTAATAATGTTTTAAATGTGTTTTACACGTAATATAATATTTCGTGTAACAAAGCAAACTTTAAAAATTTTTTTTAGAACTTTGAGACGGTCAATTTTAATTTAATTAGTCTTATTTTGCACGTATTTATGTAAAGAATAAACTGTAAAAATTTGAAACAATTCTCACATAACTGATTTTACGAAAGAACTACCTTAACTACTAAATATTAGTATTTCGTGTGGAAAGTCGCAAACCCATGTGGAACCGTACAACGCGTGTATTTAGTTTCGTCCCGAAAGCAGAGCTCGGTGTGGGGTGGTATTCCAACTTTCCAGTGGTAGAAAACTACATCATTCTTATGTATAACTTCATTTTGTATAACTTTTTAATAAGTAATGAGCAGCGGAAAAGGACAATTATTTTGACCTTCTTACAGGTCAAAGTCAACATCAAGGTCAATTAGAAGTCGATTGGTGGAGGCTGACCAAGGATAAATATTTACCGTATATTGATGGCTATAGATTTGCTAAATTAATAAAGTTTCTAATTATTATAATAAAGTCTTTTCGTGAAATACTTCGGAAAATATACATGCTCGGACAAATTGACCTCCTACTATCCCTAGTATCCCTCGTAGTCTCTTTCTCCTTTTTATCTTTTGCTGCCGTCGTCATCGTCATCGCTACCTTTCACTATCTTTCGTCTGAGAGCCGACCAAGCTTTACTCATTGCTGTCAGTCAGCGCAGCAAGTGCGAATGAATGAATGAAAGGAATCACAATCGCATCCCGTACAGAGCCTTTACTACATCAAGTAAGGTAGCGCGAAAGGAGGATTCGAGAGGGTAACCATGCGGAGAGATGGCTGGATAAGAGGCGAGGGATAACGAGCAAAAGCTGATCAATCCTTTATGTTGAAAGGAACTGAGATGAATATTTCATGCAAAATTGTCTCTCTCTATTCGCAGGAAGAAAGCTTCTTTTCGAGCGTCTTAGATATTGGAATGCAGAAATTTACATAACGGATTTTATCGGCAAAAATTTTGACATATCAAGAGATTTAATAAATAACAATAATAGGCTCGTATCAGTTTAATAAATTTAAAATTAAGTAGGCCAATTAGTTTCACGAGCAATATTGGTTTTAAAAGGTTTTTAATAGTTAGTGCGATATTATTTTAGTCTTAACATTTAATACAGTAATTAGAATCTGATAATATGTATATAATTCCTAATAACGAACGTTTCGACATAACTTTGTCTTCTTCAGCGTGTACTTGTTTCAACTATAATAAGAAATTAAGTAATTACATGTCAATAGTTGGTATGTGTAACTATATAAAATCTTCCCAGAATTACACAATCTACTAAATATGACCAAAAAAAACAATCATACAGATATCAGATTACAAACGTTGGTACACTCCGCAGTCAATTTTTGCAAAATGAACCCAGTAGTGTTCACCAGAGCAGATAAAGGGAATGTTACGGTAGCATTTTGTAACTAATACGTTAAAAAATGCGTGTTACGCAAAACCTGATAGCGCTAATCGATTCTACGTAAA
Source organism: Vollenhovia emeryi (assembly GCF_000949405.1). Taxonomy (NCBI): domain Eukaryota; kingdom Metazoa; phylum Arthropoda; class Insecta; order Hymenoptera; family Formicidae; genus Vollenhovia; species Vollenhovia emeryi. The sequence goes on along the minus strand of NW_011967216.1, from coordinate 1,308,304 downwards.
AAAATTCACATAGGTGTTAATAATCGATTTTTATTCAATACTGTTCAACGTAGTGTTATTTTGCCCAAACCGTCTTTCTTGGCCGCTAAGAGGCACTGAACTTTCAATAGACAATAATAACGCATTAAATGCTTTTTAAAAGACTTAAAAACCTGTTTAAAATCCTTCCCAAGATTGATGAAATGAAAAAAATTAAGTCCTTCACTAATCTAAGAAAAACTACCTTGAAAATGTCTACTATTTAGGTACGTTTTACATCTTCCAGTAATAGACAACTATCTACTTTTTACTTTATTTATATTTATAATATACAGAGTGTTACTAAATTCATGTCACAACGCTTGAGGGGTGAAAGTACAAATAAAAAAAAACATTTTTTACCAATACACATGGGGGCGGAAACGAACCCCTAACCCGTTGGAACGCGCGATGAATTCAGGGTAGGCAACCCGTTGACTCCTAAAAGCCGTGGTTTACGGCCAGTGCAAACCGTTGAAGAGCTCACTGAAAGAATTATGTAAGCGTTTGATGAGATACGAGCTTCCCCAGGCAAGTTGCAAAGGATAAAAGAAAACATGATTCGCCGTTGCCACTTGTGCGTCGATCAAGGTGGTCGTCATTTCGAGCCCTTGCTCTAAAATGTGTTATCGGTTTACAGAACTGTTAATAAACCGTTGTTTAATTGAACTGTTGTTGTTTTAAACAAAATCCCAACGTTTGTTCTTAAACGTAGCGGCCAGCGTAGTAAAAGATGTGCACAACGGGTTGCCTACCCTGAACGAGTACGGTGTACTCGGAACGTAATGATCGGATCGACTTGTAACAAACGGCATTTTTCTTAGATTTTCGCGCGCTATCCGACGGTATACCGCCAATGCGATGATTTATTAACACCCTGTATATGCTTTTTAACTACGAGGCGTGTTTTTAAAGTAAGTACCGTTTTAATTTTTTTCCGCCGCAGCGCTGCAGTTGTGATTTTGAGCATGCGCGATCACTTCCTCCATTCATTAGGAAGCCAGACGAGAGGTACGAGCGATCACCATTTTGTCTTTTCCTACTGTTAGAGCGTTTCGAAATGTTCAAGACAATCGAACGACCCGCCGACTGTGAAGTCAGATCAGTGATTAGGTTTTTGAATGCGAGAAATGTTACGCCAGCAAACATTCATCGCCAATTGTGTGAGCAGGGAATATTATATTTAGTTACATTAAGATTAATCTTTATAAATATATGACATTTATTTCCGGAGATTAACTTTATATCTTAGAAATGGCCATTTCGTTGGATCGAAATTTACTTCTAGTTGATTCACGTTGCATCATGCAATATGGCTGTGATATGACTGAATATATCGACTTTTTTTCTCTCAGTGTAGGTGGGATCATTATCGTCAGTGAATTCACGTGTTTTCAAAATCGCTGAACGTTATGAGATTCGTAATATGATGAAAAATGATTTTAAAAAATGCGACATGTCGATACTGAAGCGACAACGGCATCCTATCTCGCGGTGTTAAAGCATTGACCACTTCTCTCCCTTTATTTCATTTATAATATTATTGTCCGACAGTGCATGTATTTACCCGGCTTCATGTGATAAAATTGTGTCGCCTTTCTGTTTACAAATATTTTATTATCGAAATATACAATAGTAAGAAATAGCGTGAGAAATAAGAAAATTGTTATTTTAGCCATTTGGTTTTTTTTAATATGTTCTTTCTTTCTTGTGTTTAAATTGAAGATTTAAAGCTTTAGAAGAGTCATAAAAGTAGAAAGTTCTTATGTTCTATAACCTTCAGGTTTACTACCTGTTTCTTACAAGGTCCACAATAATCGCTTTAAATCTTGTCGACATAAATCAGGATTTTTGTCTCGAAAAGAAAAGTAAAATGAGATAAAGGTTCTTCGTTTTTGTGAAATTTTGAAATTTTCAAGCATTGTCAGACTGTTTTTCAAAACTAGCGGCTCCAAATTGCCATTGTTGCACCGTGTATTACAAATCGCGTGATGAAGCTCACGCAGTATTAAAAACTTTCCGTGAAAGAGACGAGGAGGAAGTTTATTTATTATTTGATACTCGATAATGACATTAAATCAGGTTGCCCTCCGAATCCTCACTCCTCACAGTCCTCACACGGTTCCTCCCGCGTTCGGATCCCTGATGGTGAAATTTGTTCCGCTTACATGTATATATGAGACTGTAGAAGTGCAGAAAGACCCTTTCATGACCATTTCGAATGCTAAAGCTAAGAGCTGGCCTACCTGAGTTCATTACATTACCTGATATCCTAGTTTAGGGTCATGTTTTCACAGATACCGTTACGGTCAGACAGGTAACACGATGTTTCACAGAAAGTTTTCGGGTATTTGTAGTTGTGCATTTCATTCTTTTGTCTAATAATATGTCACTGTATATATCCGTAAACAAAAGCTTAACATCTCGCATAATGGACTATATTTCAGAAATTTTTCATAAAACGTCGGACAACCTTTCTGACTACGACTGTAGGTACATCATGGAAAGAATACATTAGTTTTTTTTTCTTTAAAAATACTTTTATAAATATTTTCTATCTGTTTCTGTAAACTCATGTAAAGAAAGTTTATAACAAATAGACGTTAACAAATCGCGTATATGACAGAGTAAAATCGAGCTAAGATACGATACGTATAAAAAAAGTAGTGTCGTTTTATCACAGCATCATAAAAATAACGAAACATCATCATCAAATAGACGTCAATACACGAACGAAGTGAAATTTACTTACAATTATTACGTCATCGATATTGAATTTAAAAAAGGGGGGGAGTTTGACATCCATCTCTGGGCGTCAATCGAAGAAACTGTGTTGGACGGCACGTCTGACGGATGTCGTGTGTTGACTTATGATGATTTCTTGTAAGTTGCAATGTTTCCCAAAAATTTGTAGATTAATTTTCTTGAAAAGGATCACAACCAGCATGATCAAAACGTCGGAATTTAAATAAACCATATGCCAGCCTAATGTCGTTTAACAATTATTTCTTTCGTTAATTAATTACTGGCAATTACCATATTCTTTCGTTGTCATAAAAATAATTATCCTTGTTCAAAATAATAATTACAAAAAATAGTGAAAAGTGATTTTGAAATGTTAACGAGTGTATATCAAATACATAATATTTTTTAAACGTTTCTACATTATTTTTTGGAAAACGCGAAATATCGAAAGTACAATATATTTATGGAGTTAGGGTCACCAGAAAATTTATGAACAATGACAAGGGATATTCTCTAAAGTTTTTGGAAAGTAAAAATACTGCCATGGAAATATTTACCCTATTGGAGTGAATATTTACGCCAACAGAGTATATTTCTATACTCCAATAAAGTAAACATTTCACCCCATGGTAGTATTTTTACTAAAAAAATTTTAGAGAGTAAGCAATAACGAAACATTTTTAACTATGTTAGAAAATCTTTTCTTGCTTCAAAAGTGAAAGAATTCTGTATACAAATTCTTTGCTACCTAAAATACCTCCAACTCTAACAATGTGGGCGACCTTTTCCGTTATTTCACAATCCTATTCATATTATAATAAGTAAAGTCATTTATCTTATTCAAATAGGTACAAAATCTGTATAATGTTCACAGCACTACTTTTCCTATTGAATTCCTCACGAGCCAACCAGAATTTAGCGTTACCTGATCTAGAATTTTACAATTTTTGTTTATTCTTGTAAGCAATCGAGTAGGAAAAATAGAATCGTATACCATTGGCTTACGCTCATCTTATTTCAAGCATAGTATACTATGCAGTTTGTAAAAAGAATTCTTTCGCGAGCATTTGTCGTATTTATTTAATATTAACGTAATTAACATATAAGTCTCTTTCTCCCCGCATACAAGATACAGTGAAAACAAGAAAAACAAGGAGATCGTAGAAAAGTGAGGCGTCAATAAAACTATTGTTACAAAGCTCACGAGCCCAAGTACAATACACAATACGCAATACATAAACTTCATGAATATATATAGACATATATCAATATACCTGACAAATAGATTTATTAGCGCCAGTAATATAAAACCAATGATATAGTTTTTCGAAACGACCTATACTGGTCAATGTTTTTATTTAAAAAAACCAACGACGTTTCGGTCCCGGATTTGGACCCTTTTCAAGTATTCTGCAAACGTACATAACTTGACACATGTTTTTAAGTAAAAAATATAGCGCAAATAATTATAGCGAAAGTAATCTCGCGATAAAACATTGCTATAATGTTGCCTTGCTGTGCTGTATGGGATGTAAGACGCGTCACAATTCTTACATCGCTATAATTATTTGCGCTATATTTTTTATTTAAAAAAACTTAGTGTTAAGTTATGTACGTTTGCAGAATACTCGAAAAGGGTCCAAATCTGGGACCGAAACGTCGTTGGTTTTTTAAATAAAAACTTGGCTAGTGTATAGGTCGTTTCGAAAAACTATATTATTAATATCAATCTAGCTTGAACTTGCATATATTTCTTTTCTAATCATAGGGGACCATAACCATTTTCTCCGTGTAAGAATGACCCAAGGAATATTCCAAATATTCTTGAAGAAGTGCGCTTTTATTTTTAAATAAAATATTGCTAGGCGCGTCGAATAATTATCCACTACCTTTAATATTAGCAAAGCTCTTTCGGTAGCCGACATAGACATAGGCCGGTATTCATAGTCGATTCTTATTTCAATATCATCTTGAGTGTTTTAAGAGGCTGATACGGCTCTGTGATTGGTTAAAAATACATTAAGAGTACACTTAAGATGATCTTAAATATAAGAACGAACTATGAATACCTCGTAAATATAAACCGAGTTTCCCCATTGAATAAGCTGAAGCTTGTAAAGAGAGAGACAGAGAAGATTTAAGAAGACTCTCTGTCTCGCCATTGTGACAAGGGAGAATCGCGCTTGTGTAGTACCTACCGTACCTACTGTGCAGGCACGATTCGTTTCTTTCACGATAGTGTAAAGCCAACGGTACACGATACTATTTTTCCTACTGGATTGCTTACGAGAGCCAATCAGGACGCAGAGTTTTCGATCAGGTGACTCAAAGCTGAATCCTGGTTGGCTCTCGTAAGGAATCCAGTAGGAAAAATAGTATCGTGTGCCGTTGGCTTAAGACAGAGAAAAAGTGTTCTTAACTCTTCTCTCTCTCTCTCTCTCCCCCCCTCTCTCTCTCTCTCTCTCTCTCTTCCCCTCCAGTTTGCTTTTACTATGTCTATACTTTGGTTTACACCAATCACTTGACACGCCTATGAAATAGTGTATTCCAGACGATCAACCAATGACAAAATCCATTTACTAGTCGTTTGCTATTCGATACGCGTCTGGAACTATTGATGTAAACTAGGCCTATGGTAACCGAGGACTTTTCTCGCTTGGCTCGGGAGCCGCGGGGAGCGGGACAGGCGGCGCCGCTCCTGGCGAGCTGGCGCCAGTGGTGGGGGGCGCTGGGAGGTCTCTCCGAAGTTAGATGGTAGATAGGCGAGTGCGAGGCACTCAGTCGCGTTTGACCTGCCGTAAGGTGAGTTGCGTACGCACAAGTCTGCCGGCTGACCGTGCGCGTGTCTATACGAGAGAGAGAGAGAGAGAGAGCGAGTAAAGTGCCGAAGTTCGCGTACGCGCCGAGAATGAAATTCATCCTTCGCCCGATACAATACGACAGTGGCAGCAGAGGCAGCAACCGCGACGTCTGTGGTAATAGTAGTAGTAGTTGTAGTAGTTGCGGTGGTCACGGCAGTACATCGGTTCGACGCGGCGCCATAAGTGACAGTGAGACTAGATTGCACGTGAGGTCGCAGATACGACAGGACCACCGGATATTATAATAAGCGCTTCCGTCTTTTCTTTTCCCTCGCTGCCTTAGCGAACGCGCGCAGAACACACACAACGTACGTCTGGTACTCGCAGGACTTGACGGAGAGGGCCCCGACCGACTCGCGGGTGTCGCACGCGTGCGGGCCACGCAAGAGTTTTTTTTTTCTTCTTTTCTACGCTCGCGACAGGCGTCGGGTTGCGCGGAGCTACGGGGGGACAGAGGCCGCAGTAAATAGGGCGCGCGAGAGAGGATCCCGGGGGAGGGATACGGCGACGGAGTTCGTATCGCGACTGGAGTGTCTTCCCGCTCGGATCCAAGTGATTCCAAGTGAAGTGAGCGCTTATATCGGATAATTGCAAGTTAAAACTGTTGGTGCCGGCTTGTGCACGCGGTGTGTGTGTGTGTGTGCCCACCCCCACGTTCGAGATACACTCACGAGGACCCTTACCGAGACAGAAATGGAGACGACTATGCTGCTGCCCACCCTGCCCTCGATTGGGCAGTCGTGCGACCCAAGAACGCGCTACTTTACAAAATTAATCGAGTTATATGACGAAAGATATAATAAGTTATATGACGATCGATCGCTCGCGATCGACTGTTTGACCAATGTGTGCAAGCTCGGTGCCGCCGATGTGCTTGCGCAGCTGCACGATCTGAAGAAGGATCTACGGAAGCAGGGCGATCTGCGAGATCAGTACAGGCAGATAAATGGCTTGGACGAATCGAATTACAAGTCGCAGCAAGCTACGAGTCTTCCCGGAAATGAAGGTTCTTATAATTGCCCTTAAATCCTTAAATTCTTGCTTCCCTCGCTAACTCCGTTGGAATCTGGAATTTGCGATGTGTAACGCTTGTGAGACGGTTCCTCGACTCTCTCTCTCTCTCTCTCTCTCTGCTCAATTCAAGCTCTCGACCTCTCGCAGATGTTGGTTGTACATATTAATCGGGCGCGAAAAACGAATTGCAAGGGACACTAATCGATCGATCGCTTCTCGCGGAAGAGTTGACGCCTCGTGGCGGCGTGTATGTAACTCATTCGGAGCGTCGCCGCCCACGCGACGCTCTCGAGATTGCAAGAGAGGGTCCGAGGTTCTATCTTTAGCTTTAGTCGCGACTAGGAGGTAGAGGGAATGTCGCGACAACGATTGTTCGCGCGGACTGCCGGAAGTCGGAGTACCGGACTTCTATCGTGAATCCACGCTTTGACGGGCGAACAATCAATCAATATGACGATATCGGACGGGGAATATGGATGTAACCGGGCCACTTGCTCCTCGAGACGTCTCTGATCCTTCTGACCTTAGGGTTAAAGGACAGTCACGTGTTCAACCGTGCAAGTAGA
>NW_011967216.1:1294718-1300515 GCF_000949405.1 Vollenhovia emeryi | reverse complement strand
TACCGGGTCGTCCAAGTACAAAGAGAAGTTGCGAAAATGAAGAAAAATATTATGATGCTACCGATCACTTCTTTTGGACCACGTAAGTTCACCTTCGATCTCTCTAGTGTGTAGCTCGCGGCCTAAGACGCGGGGGTATAAACGCGGAGTAATGAGATTAGCGCGTGTCTTCTATAATTAGCGGCCGCGTGTACTTGCGCGCGGGGCCGGTTCATCGAACCTGCCCACCTCGTACGAGCCCGCGACTCGCGGAGCAGCGAGAGTTTATCGGGAATCGATGGGAATGAGCGCGACGCGTGCGCCCGCTCGTTCAGAAATCCGATTTACGCGCGTTGCGCTTTTCAAAAGACTCTTCGCCAGGCGCGACGGAACCGGCGAGGACGCCTCGCTCCGCACGCGAGCGGAAACGCGGAAGCGGGGGGCGGCGGGGCGAGTTACGCGACCTGGCGCGCTTACAACGCGAATTCTATACTTACGCGCGAGGGAATCTCCTCTCTCTCTCTCTCTCGGGAGGGCTGAAACGCGTCGCGGATTGTTATTCGCGTTTGTGTGGTCGTAAAGGTCGGGCCAAAGGCGCTGCTGCTTCGATTCGGCGGAGTAATCTTGAAGAGAAAAAAAATAAAATAAAATAAATACTGCCGCGTCTACATTAGAGACACGTAACGCGCTAATTTAACGTTCGACCTGTGGCCAGCCAGTAAATTCCGCTCGGTCTTTAACTCCCAAGGACGAATGGCGCACGTGAATCTCTTGCATTTTGTCTCGTCGCCGGTACAACCGGAAGGTATTCTCTTGCTCTTACTTTTATTCTTCCGTTCGAAGGATCTTCCAGCAATTTTCCTTGTCAAAAATTGAACCGTTTTTTTCGGACTTGATTCGAAATGTGCGAGGTACGTTTGTTTCTCATCGTGTCACTTCATTTGTCGGCTCACGTCTCGATCGGGTCTAACTGTAGTCTTAAAAAAAAACGGTGATATTTTCACTCGAGCAAAAAATTTTTTAACGAGAAGCAGACGAGGTGTCTGCCTCCTTTTCAATTTCGTGACACGCGTCAATCACGTTCGCGCCTTTCTGCCTACACTCGTGCGTTCCTTACAGAGAAAGGAATATTTGCATATTCGCCTTTACTTTTTTCTTTCCCCGAGAGTCCATTAACACGCGCGTTTTCCTCTGACACTTTGCCAAAAAATCCCTCGGCGCATCCACCTCCGCGACGCGTTTCCCGACTTGTTTTCCGCGGGCTGCTAATTTGTTTTTGCGACCGCAACCGCGACGTGATTTTTCTATCGGCTCCTCGCCTGACACGGTCGCCCGATAAAGCCGTTTGACATGATAAAAAATGCTCGTGTACTTGGCGCGTGTTGAGCCTCCATCGATCATCGACAGAAACCTCGCCGCTCCGATTTAATCGCCGCGCGGGGGCCGCGGGGTGATTTTTCGCCGCTCCGCAGGCGCAGCATTTCGTACCGGCTCGCCCTTAATTAGCATTCGATGGAAAAGTTGTCGGCTCGTTACACGCTCGAGCGATAATGTTCGGCGGAAGCTCGGGCGTACCCGCTCCGACCGGTTTCCCGTTTCTTCGCGACTTGTATAGGCAGCAAAAGGGGGTTCGACCGCTCGACGCCCGGCCCGCGAACGTGTCGCGCGTCGCGCGTCACAGGCGCGTCACGCCGTTTTCGAAAGTCCGGACGAAAGCCGCTCTCCTGCGCCTTATCAGATCCGCCTGAATAATTTCTCCCGATCTTACGCCGACGGCTCTTCCTAAGGTTGGATCTACGATAGACGCGGCGATCGCGAGCCGCAAGAAATCGGCCAACGACATTCGTTTATTCTTATCGTTGGCTATGCTTGGTCCGTTTCTTTGCGGCTTGCTGCGTCTATTGTAGAAGACCTGCCTAAGGGTCGGAGCACAAAGCAACGTAATAGCTTACGAGAAAGACGCAAGCGTAAACGTAGATAGCGTAAACGTAGATAGCGCTATCTACGTTTACGCTTGCGTCTCTGTCGTAAGCTATTACGTTGCTTCGTGCCCTGTCCGTAAAGGGGAGAGACTACGGCGCAGCGTCCTTCGATTGACCTCACGGACGTACGAGAGGCGGAATTGCGGACAGTCGAACTCGACCAACGGATGTTGCAAGACGCCTTCATATTTTGTCGAAGAGTAGCACAGTCGATAAATAAATTAGATCGTGGTTTATACGCGCGGCATGCCGTCGATACTGATTTGAGGATTGTCCAAAGGTATTAATATATATTTGGAAGAAAGGAAGGAAGACGGTGGAGTGCAAAATTAATTGTCTCTTAGAAATATTTGGGAGATTTTCTGAACACCCTGTATGTGCCGTGATACTGACCTCTCTCTATAACGCTATCGTCCTGACCTACGTCTATGGCACTACGATACTGGCTTGCTTCCACGTTACTGACCTATCTCGTCTACTTAGCGCGACTAAGTATATTTAACAATGCGTAAATGAAGAGCCGAGGAGATAACGAGTGTAAAAAGCTTTATTTATCAACTTTCGGGAACGTGATCCACGGTTAACTTCTTGTATAAACAGAACCTAATGAATGTAACAAATCCGAAATCCGTGCGGCAAAATTGGAGACGAAAAACGGTACGTCCGCGTCTGCGACGATTGACTTGATTTCGTTATCGCGAAAGAAATACAAGAAATTGAGAAGAAGTATCTGAAATGTATTACGCCAAACGGGTTTTCGAGCCGAGTGGATCATGGTGAGCATCTATTACGTAGTAAGGGAAAAAAGTGCCTTTATCTTTGCTCTTACGTGCCCCATCGACGGAGATATAATAGTGCAAAGTCCATAATCCGCGCGGTATATTCGATAATTAGTCACATTATCTGTCACTTCCCCCTCTCTCCGTCTCTCCGTCTCTCTCGCGATATTATAATTTATAGAGTTGGACGCGATCGCGGCCCCCCACAGCTGATTTTGACTACCGACGCTGCTGACAGATGCGTGATGATGCGGGCGCGCGAAACATCCGGGCACCCGAATATCGACAATCTCGTTTGAGATCTCGCGGAATCTGTCCTCGTCGGATCAATAATTTCTTACGTCATTCTTGCGTAATTCTCCCATTATTTCTTTTAAATACGCTTAAATATGCGTTTCGACGAAATGTTGCTTGATCCTCCCTTCGCATCTTATTGTTAATCCTTCGCCCGTGCATTTTCCTTCCGAGTCGTGAACAAAAAAAAATTACAAGTTTTCTCACACGCGAATGACAGCGGGCGATAATTAGGTCGTCCCGTCTGCCAGCACGCGGCTGTTTGCATGCGCGATCATTTGTTGTCCGCGTGTTCAGAGCCGTGAACGCGAACAAGAGCAGTTTTTCAACTCGCCGAGTTGAAGCAGTCTTTCTTCGGTCCCCGAGATTGTTATCAAGCTTGTCTCCCACACCGATTACCTTTAAACTTTTTCCGCGTGAAACTGTCAATATTATCGAAGATCAGGATAGAAGATCGCTGTAAGGTACACATAAGATATGTTTGTGCGAAAGTTCGACAGTTTATTAGCTGTATTTTCTTTTATCGAGTACTACCGTCACTCTTCACGCCGATAGAATAAATTAAATAGACACGCTAACATTTTTTCCGACCTTTTATTTTATTAAATCTTGTTGTTTCAAGATTTCTCTATTTTTCATCTTGTATATTTTTTGTTTATTTTTACCTTAATATTATATTATAGTCTGCTCTCTCTCTCTCCCCCCTCCCTTTAAGATTAAAATTAATTGATCCACTATAATGCTATTCGCTTCGAGCATTGTCCATGCTGTCACTATGTTCTTGTTTATCTCGCGTGTTAAAAAATTCGTTGATTGTAGAATATAAGAGTTAACTATCGTCAGTTTAGTGCAAAGAGATTATTTTGCGCCGCTTGAAAAATAATTGGGACGAATATGTAATAGAAATTATTCGATAACCAATTAGCAGAAAATCTAGTAAATTCGTAAATACGGGAAGAAGGGAAGGGATATATACTGGCACGGAGATATCGGTGGAACTAATCTTGATGTAATCATGATTCATACGGATCACCCGCAGACGTCATTCGTGCACAGTTTCTCATCTGCTTTAGGCGAAACTGCAATTGTGAATCCCGACGCATCTCATCGCAACATTCAAGTGATGAATCATCGCGCGGTATAACTGGCGCTTCCCCGTATTTTCAATCGCCGCAATTGCTTCCACATTATCGTTTCTTAAACCTAGATCTTGAACCGAATCCCCGAGAGAGCTGCCATTGAATTGATCCCGATTGAATCTCGACTCGAATTACCGACTTATATTTAATTCTATGCCATAAGCGAATCAATTGTCTTGAGAAGGACACGGACTGTAACGTTATGCGATCGTTTTTCGTAATCTTCGCCTCTTTCGCTTTCGATTTACGTATTTTTAATGTTGAGCGTAAATACGACGGCAGATTAATCCTGCGTCTCTTTTATACTTCTTCGATTTTAATTGATTTTGCACATTTTTCTATTACGAAATTCAACGGCTGATCGAATTAGATCAGAAGTAATATTGGATGCTGGGTGACTACATATATTAGAAAGTAACATTAAGGATCGCATACCTTAATGTTAGCAAACCAGCAACTAAACGCATCTCGGAGGGGTATAAGTAACACACGTGAGAGATATAATAATTTCTCAAGCAGATGAGAAGCTCCTTGTGACAGCTAGATGATCTATTAACGGTCAAAATAATTGCGCTAATAATTATTTTGTGGTGCACTTCTATTTTGAATGACACTTACGTTTATTTATATTACTCTGTTTCATATTGTTTATCCAGAAATATGTACTTTTGTCACATTTATGTATAGTATAGTTTATGTATAGTATTTTTTTAATTTCTCTACTTTTTTGCGCGAGACAATTCAAGCTTTATTTACTAATTCAGATAATAGCTATAATTTGTTCTAAAATAAATGTAAAAAGTATTATTTACGTTAATATTTATTACATTTGTATATGTTAAACATTACATTTATTTATATACTTATATATAAAAATGGTGACAGGAAGTGACATATAAGTGTAATGAAAGGGTTATCTGTTTTCATAGTATTATGCACGTGTTTATCGCAACCTTCATTTCTATTTTCGAAATCATTAATTACACGTTATTTTATTAATACACACTTTGCGCCGGCATTTATACCGTATGTAATACAATTTCGTGCGTTATTCTATTGCAATGACGCAACGTATTGCAATCAGCGGCGGAAAATACTGAAAAGTAAAGATTTCGCAGATCATTAAATAACTGAATTTGAGAATTTTGACAAAATAGAAAAATTCTAATGTATTTTTGCTATTTATGCGGATTCTCACTTTTCTGTTTTTCAATCATAACATTTAATAATGATCCTTTCATGTGTTTACTTTTACATATTTGGTACAAATGCCTGGTTTCAATCATGAACTTCGTGATTAAACACGTTTCATTTAATGTCACTCAATAAATTTAAGGCTTAACACAATACGTCGCGAGATTCTTATTTTCTAGTACGACTAATGATTTATTCTCGTGAAAGTGATATGAAAACAGAAATGTCTTCGAATTATAAACTTAAAAAAATCATAAATTAATTTCGAATGTTTTAGCACTCTGGGTTTCAAACAATGAGGTACAGATCCAGCAGCAGCAGCGGCTGCAGCAGCAGCAGCAGCAGCAGCAGCAGCAGCAGCAGCAGCAGCAACAGCAGCAGCAGCAGCAGCAGCAGCAGAAGCAGCAGCGGCAGCAGCAGCAGCAGCAAC
>NW_011967216.1:1287934-1294543 GCF_000949405.1 Vollenhovia emeryi | reverse complement strand
GGCAGCAGCAGCAGCAGCAGCAGCTGCAGCGGCAGCGGCAGCAGCGGCAGCAGCGGCAGCAGCAGCAGCGGCGGCAGCAGGCGCGGCAGCGATTGCAACTGCAGCAACAATTGAAGCAGCAAATTGAGCAACAGCAGCAGTTGCAACAGCAGCAGTTGCAGCAGCAACAGTCGCTGCAGCAGCGGCTGATACCGGAGTCGAAGCCCGAGCTAAAGTCGCAGCCAGAGTCGAAGCCAAAGTTGAAGCTGGTGCTGGAGCCAGAGCCGCAAACGAAGCAAGAACAGCTATGGGAATCGAAACCTAGGCCATATTTGTGTCCATGGATATGGGACGAATTTAACTTCGAACCGACGAAAGATGTACAGCAACAAGATACCGCGACGATTGATGAAAGAAGGTGGCTAGGAGAACAGTCCGATGAAGAAGAAGATGTCATTAAATATCTGACTTCTAATCTAGCAGTAATGTGGTGCACAACTGCATACGGGGCAAAGTCTGCAAATAAAAACGAGTTTATTCACCAACAAAATTCTACATTCAACAGAAGTCTTCTAAAATCGCAACAAAAAAATTCCCGGTCGAAGGAAGACGATTTCCTGCTCCTCTCTGCCAAGGACAAGGACGAGTATATCAAAAGGCAGTTGTTAAAATTTGCGTCACCTCGTGGCATAGGGCCACTACAACTTGCCGATATACCGTACAAAGAGGTGAAGCGGCGGCAGAGAGACTACTGGCGAGCGAGAGGGGTAGATTATTCGGATTATTCGAGTGATTCGGATGATTCGAGTGATTCGGATGATTCGAATAATGCCTCGCTCTGCCAGCACAACATCGAGGAAACGCTTGGGAGCTCGACGACCAGACGGAGTCGGAGGGAACCTGCGAACGGCTCAACACCCAGCCAACAGCAGGCCGATATCCTGCGAGCTTCCCACACTGACCATTGCTACCACCTGAACGAGCCGAGGAGCGTAGACCGGCTGAATCAGGAGTCAGAGTCCGGTAAGTAAAACGCACTTCTGATATCGCGAACTTCTCTACGAAATCCCTTCATAATTTATGACGACAAACGATTATTAAATTTATTAGTATTTATACAATTCAGACCTAGGCCAGCCGCCAGATGTATTTCACATTTTGATAGCTGCGCTAATTTTTATTAGATTTAATTATTGTCAATAGAATTCAATTTCCATATGTGGCGATCGACCGAAAACCGAGAAACAATGTTTTGTTCGGTTTTGAACCCGGGTCTTTGGATTACCAGACCGGCGCACAATCCTCTGCGCCATGGATCACCACAATGTATATTCAATATTATTGTTATTATTAAATCCTGTTACTCCAAGTGGAAGCATAATGCCTCTGGGAACAAAGATTTCTCCGAGGAACATGGGGTTTCGTAGAGCAATCGCAGAATTTAAAATAATTATAGATAAGTGATATCAAATTTTTATATTTGTTATAATTTTCGTCACTGCTCGATTTTTGAGCATTAAACTCCTCTATATATCTATGTGGAAGGGGTAAGATATTCCCAGCAGATTACCCATTTCCTTCCGAGAGACGACGATTGTATAAAAACCGACAATTTCTGGATTCGAACTCGGATCTTTGGTTCATTAGACTCAGGATTAGAGGATAACTCTGCGCCACGATCGCCGCGATATGCTCAGTACATTATAGTAATAGATAAATAATAAATGCAAATTCTTATCTAATCTAATAGAAATGTGACTATTTCATACATGCTATTTGAAGACGAAAATGTATTGTATATTTTGGTGCTAATGTAGAGATAACAAGATTCGTTCCTCGGTAAGACACAAATTCCATCTGTATGATCTGCGCAAGTAGATAAAATACTTGCTTTAACGTTTATTTTAAGAGCGAACTTTGCGCTGTTTCATTCCCTTCTATTTTCGTCTGTATTTCACGCAAGAGCTGTTTGGGTAAACGCGAGAAGACGTGACGCGTGAGACAGTGAAATGCTTAAAAAAAGAAACGACATAGAATATTCGTCAAAATATTTTTAACTCGGTATGGCATTCTCGGACGGTGGGGGACCGCGTAATCGGCGGCATGGTGTCCATGGTGCACTCGACCGAATTCAGCTACCCGCATGAGTATGCTAATCGCGGACACTCGATTATTCGTCATCGCGCTCGTTTGCTCGCGCGACGATGACGACTGAGAAACTCGTTTTCGTACGCGAGCGCGGAGGTCGGCAGACTAACGTCCTCGGGCAGTAATTTATTGCGAGAGAGATCCCGTGAGAATTTCGTGCCGCCGCGGAATTGATTCGTCGGTACGTCGGAAGGAAAGGAAAGGTGGTAAAAAAAAAGAATAGAAACAGAAGAAAGACAGGGAGGAAAGGGACGGGGAGAGGAAACGGGCCGAGTGTTCCGGGCGACGTGTCCGATAAAGCGGGAGACACGTGCGTCTCGAAGTAGCGGGCCGGGCGATACGCGGAGCGTGACTTTCGCACCGGTTTTATTAGAGGAAAGTCCCCTTTATGAGATAGACTCCTCATATAAGATAGCGAGTTTTCAGCATTCAATTTCACAAGTCTCTTTTGCAACAAGTGCACGATCTAAGGGTCTGTGTCCACGATGCTAGAACTTGCGTAGCCAATCAACTTGCAGCTATTCCATTAAAGATTGGCTACACATTTCTCGGAACTAGAACTTGGACCAAGTTCTAGCATCGTGGACACAGGCCTTAACAATGAATATTCCACTAAACAGATTTCACTCCAAGGGTGATAGATTCATGGTGGGACCAACAGATGACGTCTACGAATTTAACAGAAACCCCGCTATCTCATTAAGATGATCACCAGGAGTCTATCTTATAATAGGGGACTCTTCTCTATTAACGCTCGAATATTTCTCATTAAATCGTCGCACAATCGCGATCGTCGAACGACTCGGCGCAAAACAACGTATTACGCAATTCTCCTTTTGTTCGACACGCCGGGTATTATGTAAACTTCCGCGGAACATTGTTTCGCACAAATGCAGTTTATTTACTCGGACACGCGCGAAAAAATCCCCGCCCGTTCCTTCGACGATCTTAAAATCTGTTTAACTTGTAAATGCTATGCTAACCGCATCGCACAAATCCCCCTATGAATTTCCATGCTGCAGGCGTTCGATGGTATTTCTAGGACTCGAGGGATATTTGCAGTGTATCCTCTCGAGGTGTATTTCAGAGAAACGGTTATCGTCTCGCTAAACGGCCATTAAATGCACGATGCGCATCGCGCTTTTCGCGCACGACGCGGCCCTTCACGGTAGGATCCTTTTCTTGTCCCGCGTGTACAAGCCGTCTCCGGGGTGTATAGGACTGAAAATATCGAGCGCACTCGTACGTCTTTCACAATACCGCGGACAATGAGTCTGATTTGCGCCGCATCGCCGTTCTTGAATCAATATTGACGAAGAGCACGCGTGTGTTGCGATGTAGCGCGCTCGCGCAGCATCGTAAGTGTTACTTAATTGCCGGCCTCTCTCGGCACTGTTCCTCTCCCTGAATGACACCAATGATTACTGATTACCATCGACGAAGAAGCCGGTTGATAGATCGCCGTACCCATCGATCGCCGCGACCCGGCCGTTGAAAACCTCATCTCGGTATCGTATCTTCGCGCGCGCATCGGCGAAATCGTGTCGAGGCCGGGAAAAGTTATCTATCGGTTTGTACATCGTGAATTAAGATCGCGCGAAGACGCTGGGTTTCTGCGAGCCATCACGACTGTCTAGCCTCTCGAAACCTGAGCGGGCGAGCGTGCTGAGATATTGGCGCAAAATTTACAAAGGATTCATAAAAAAAATGGCGTTGTAATTCGTGGCATCCAATTCGATGGACGCGATAAAGAGATTTACGCGCATTCTCGTCTCTTATCGAAACTCGACTATTCGAAAATTCGTATCGGTCCGACGGATCGTCGTTCGTCGAGATCTTCGCTGTTGCACAATAGGATGCAAAAGGCTAGAGCGTCGTCGCTATCGATTAACTACCGGGCACGATAAGAACATTAGCCGAAGACGCAAACGACCTCTCAACGATTGCGCGACGAATTCCGATAATGTCGGCGCTATTATCGTTATCTTTGTCGCGCTACAATTTCAATAGCATTTTCACGGCTGGCAAAGCGCGCGCGAGAGGCCTTTCGGACACGTTTTCCTCGTCGGCAGGCGCCGTTCCCTCACGTGTCGGCGATGCCGTATCTAACTATAGTGTAATTTCCACCGAGGAGGTAGACGCGAGTTGCATAACACGAATAAGCCGCGAGCTATGATAAATGTTCTTTTTCTCCCGCCGAGTAGCCTCGTGCGCGCGAAGGAGGACAACGAAGTGCACGTGTCGTTAGCAAAAATCAAGGTGTTCTATTTGCGGAAAGCATTTTTCGCCAATCCCACCGATTAGCCTTCGAACTTTTGCCGGGCCGAATCGATTTTGCCCCCGGGCACAAAGCACGCGAGGTGAGAAATAAACAAGTTCAGAAAACGTTACTTGTCCTCGTCGACTTGACACGGGGGCGTCTAGTTCCGCGAAAGTGTAAGAATAAGCTGTCCGCGAGTCATATGCCGCTTCATGTCGCAAAACAATCAGTTAAAAAGGAATGAAAACCGCTTGTTCCACCTGAGGCTAAGCATCTGATCCCTCGCAATTATTATTTTATAAGAATTCACGTCGGAATTGCACCTTCAGACGCAACCGCATATTGAATGTCGCGATCGTGGCGTTAAGAGCAGCGCGAGTTTCTCGCGCGATTACGTCTTCAAGCAGGTATCTTGGCAATCTCTCGGGGGGGAATCGGAACATGCCTAAACCATGCCGCGAAAGGGTATTCCGCGCGTCGCCACCAGCATTGGAATCCAGCGGCGAACGTTGCTCGGCAGCGAAATGACGCCCCGCGTTCGCCACCTGAGGAGTCTATTGCACCACATGGCGACATCGTCCGCTATCGGACGCGTGCACGTTGTACATACATACGTGTATGCGCGCGCTCACGCGACGATATGCGCGCTCGTGACCCAGACACCACGTAACGTCCGCCGGCTCGTAAGATGATTATTGCGTACCCACCGCGGAGCGCGCGCGCGGCGGTACTTGGCGATCGGAATGATCGTCATCCCCTCTGTCTCTTTTGCTGCGTCGCCAGTGAAGTCGCCGATGGGCTTAGTTTCGGCGGGAATAGAAGACAAGTCGCCGACGAGCGCGGCTGACGCGCCTCGGCCTTTGATCGATCGACATAGGTCTGTTTTTAGCTCGGCGTTCTCCACGCTGCCTTTTTCCCCCTATTTTTCTCTCTTTGTCTCCGAAGCGTCGTGAGTGTTTAAAATGCAAGGTTGCGCGAGGCAGCGCGCGCGTAAAATGCGACTTGAGATGTCACTCGCTCGAGGTAATTTAATTTGGCTACGATTTAATGCGCTGACTTACGTCAGACGGGCCTGTCGCTGGAGTACAAACGCGTTTCGAAGGAAACGCAGCTGCTTTAAAATCGTCGGATGCGGCACAGATCTGAATGAGCAATGACGCCCCGCGTCGGATGTCGCAATCACGCGGCACTATCACGAATGACTTAAGTAGCAGTCATTGTGGAGATCTCGAGAAGCACGAAGCGCCAAATAGCGTTTCGCAAATGGCAAGACAGTGGGACGTTCAAATCGCGGGTCCACCTTCAAAAGTGCCGGCGTTTCCTCTCGCTCTACCCGCGGTTCATTTTAATGGACGGCGTGAAGCCCAATGGGCCTCTGACCGAGGGGACGCACATTTAACAATAATAATGGACCCAATGTTTAATAACGATTCTATAAATCTATCGAATATTGTATAATTTCGATCTTTTTGACCTCAATATTAAACATGTTTTTTAATTTAGAAAGTTGAAGTCGAGTAAAAATTGATATTTTGGGATCCAAGAAACCATATATAACGACAATGGTGCAAGACTTCATATTTTCTATAATTTTCGTAGCTTCGACGTTCATTTTTCACCCGCCATTTTGAATGCGAGCTTTGTTTTAAAAAAGTCGGAGCACTACGTTATAGAGCATTTCATTATGAACAAATTAAAAAAACATTTTTTGAAATCGGTTGAGAATTGCTCTGTCAGTAGACTCTTGTCCAAAAAGAGCCCCTTTGTCCCACTGTGCTAATGCCTTAACGGCGTAACGACGGTGGTGGGCATGTGACTGGACCGTCGCAGATATCCGCCGACCTTGACGTTGCCCGATTGTAGTTGGTAATTGGCCGACTCACTGGTGCGCAGGTCGCCGGTTTCAATCGCGGCCGGCCGTGAGAGAATACGCGAGAGACGCACAGGTGCCATATGATCGTCGATCGATCGGTCGGACACGAAATTACACTTCCCAATACTCCTCCGCTGATAATTTTGTTCTACACCCGCCTTCAGCGCTAAATGCCATCCTGACTCACCTCCATCCCTCCCCCCATATACAGGGTGAGTCTTTCCATATCCGACAAAATTTTTGAGAAGGTAGAACGGATCGAGATGAACGGAAAAGTCCTGTACCATTTTGCAATTTTCGTAATAGTTAACGAGTAATTAATTATTAAAAATCGTTGTCTTAGGCCGGC
>NW_011967216.1:1258317-1287558 GCF_000949405.1 Vollenhovia emeryi | reverse complement strand
GTTCTGCCTTCTCAAAAATTTTGTCGGATATGGAAAGACACACCCTGAATATAGCTCTCTCTCTTTCTTTCTCTATACACCCAGCACCCATGATAAAACTCGCGTCCGCCGTTATCACAGGCCAAGAATCATGGCCGCACTTAATGTGAGATGTACATCGCGCAGATACTCTCGTGCCGCTTGTGTACCGATTTACGGAGACATAATCATGCTCGTAAATTACTCGGCGCTCGGTGCGTGCGTGCTCGTCGTGAGAACCGTTCCTCCATCCTGCACGCGTAATCGTTGCCGCCCATCCCGCGAGCAATGTGGGATGGCTTTGGCGACAAAAACGGACCGATTCGCTCCTCCGGATTCCTTATCAAAGTCCGATTAACCGTTCGGCGCGGAAAGCCCGAACCGCTTTGGCGAGATACCCCGCCGCTTGCTTGCGCGCGCACGCGGCCAATCGATTCTCATTTTTTACGTAATCCGCGATTGCCGCCAATTGACCTTGTATTTTTCCTTTTTGACAAGATCGAAGACACTGCCAGTTTTTTTTTTCATATCTTCGCGGACCTCTGCACCGGCGGCCTCCTTGTCTCCCATTCATCCGAGAGAGGGTCACATTGATTACTTTTTTTCACGCAGTAGGTTACTCTCTTACGGAGAAGAGATACGACGCGTCCGACATCCGGCGCAGATAAACTGAGCCCGTATGGTGTCGTTTCTTTTTATTTGCCGCTTTTTACGCTCACGAACGGTCTTCATGATCGCGTCACGTGTTTGAGCGTTCTCTCCGACTTGCGCCAAGTAAGGACTAACGGATTCATTATCTGAATTTCAAGGCGAATACCGCCTTCGATCTCATCTTCGCGCGATGCGCCTCTCGCGGCTGCGGCATTAAATCGCCAGCGCACCTCCGCGCGGATTTCTGCGTTTATTTCCAGTATCTTAATTGAGAATATACATAATTAATGTGCATTCCTCCGTCGAAAATCCGATGAACATTTCTGCGCAGCAACAACGTATATTAAGTGAGCAATTTACAGAAGACAGATTCTTAAGCGAAAATACATATGCATGTATCTCGATGAAAGGATAAGTAGCAGCCACCTTATCTGGCTACGCGCGCTCCTACGCTCGCAGAAATCTCCAAACGTAAGATCGTTCGCCCAATTTCATGTCCAAACGTCAGATTTAAACAATTATGCAATTTTATTCAAATTCTTTTTATCGGTCAATTACAAACGTAAACGCCATTTAGGACCTGGCACAGCTGGGGGTAGCCGATTTATATTATATATGCATTGCGTTCACTATGTTCATTGGTTTGCACTCATAAAGTGTACATAATGTCTAATTAGGGTTGGCACAACCCCAATAAATAGTAATATTTGGGACAGCTATATCTGTGGTTGTCATACCCACATTGGTATGACAAGTAGTGGCGACAACTATATGCGCTTTGTGCAGCAAACTTAGTGAATGTTGCAACACAAAACAATGTAGATGCCCCTACTATTTATACGGCAACATTTTAAGTTTATAATAGTTATTTTTGCCTTATCCGGTCTTTTCGTGTATTTACTATATAAAAATAATTAACTAATGTAGTATTCATTGCCTGGATATTTTAACAGAATAACAATTGAAAGCTTATATTTTATAGTAATTTTTTTAAATAGTTGGCATTACTGTATCTATATGGTTGCTATTACTAATATTATAGTAATAATTACTATAAAAATGAGATTTCTGACTATAATTATTTTACTGTGCAATTATAGTTTCAAATACTACATATTTTTCTATCAGCGCTCGGAACGGTATCAATCATATTTCGGCCAAACTGTCGACACAGCCGTGCGATGCGTTTGTTCGCGCCGAGAGTTTCTTCGAGTGTGATCTTTCGCGCGACCGAGGGGGATCGATAGAGCATGCGCGTTCGATCGCGCGGGAACGCGAAGGTCGCGCGGTACCGAAGTGACGTCAACCCAAAGCCGGCCGGCCGGCCGGCCGGTTCGCCGCCGCCGGACTATCGGTCTGTCGGTCTGCCGGTCCGCCCGGTCGATCGCCGCTTGCGGTCAAGCGTGGGACCTCGCCGCGGTGGTTTAAATGGTCGCCGGAATGCGGTTAAGCCTTTTTGCCATTCGCGCCGCAGTCGTGCACCGTGTGACGGGGGATACTCAATGGCGTACCACGCGGGCACGTAGCCCTCGCGGCATCTGCCGCTTGCGTCCGCTTCATTTTAATAATTTTATCGAATAACTAATGATCATTGACGAAACAATAGATATTAATATACGTCTGCAGTCGTGATGTTTCACAGATAAATATCACTGAAGAAATCAGGATTTTCGTAGATGCGCCTCGTGCCGAAGTTGTCGCTCGCCAGCGCTATTTTCGTCTATTTAAAAGGCAACACGGAACACTGTTTGTAATAATAAGTCAAAGTTATCGCGCGGAAATGCTTATCGGAATATAGTTTATCTGCTTCGCGTCGATCTTTCGATCGCGTTTCCTCGAAGAAACATCGGTGGGCACGTTCTACGCACGATCTGACGTTACAAAATTGGAAATGCTCCAAGTGGAGAACGGTCAACTAAAAACTGACAATTTTCCTCGGAAAAGTGCATCTGCCGTGCCACATGATTCACCGCACTGACTTGTAACGGGATGATTCATCGCTGAGAACTGAATCCTTGCGTACGTCGGGAAAACGAGCGCGTTTCATTCACAATCTGTCAATTGCCCGTAATAGCTTCCCGCACGGAACCGACAATTCTCGATATTATATAGATGACGCTCTTCTCCCCTGCACCAGTATCTTACCGCATTCGTTTAGTCTAACTAAATATCTTAAATGTTGATTCAACGATTACATATGCACGAGTAGCGACATTGTTAATTATTAATCCGATGACAAGCATTTAATGTTAAAGTATAAACACTTGAGAACGTGGTAACGCGATTCCCTGCGTGACTAATCGTTTTTCTGTGAACTTTCCGCTTGCGGAAAATCGCGCCAAGTCGCGCAATGACGTCTCGCGGCGCCGAGCTTAGCGCCGCTAACCACCCAAGGCCTCGCGAACGCGACGATATGTGCAATCAACACAGCGATAGCGATCCGCGACGGGGCTGACGGAGCGTGGTGGGAGCCAGGAAATTCCCGGTTGGAAGGACGATTGTGAAATTCCACGAACTCGAGCCGACCGCTCGATCTCGCGTCTTGCAAGATTAATCACCAGGTGAGGACCGGGACGGCTGAGCGACCGGCAAAAAACGAGTGCATTTTGCCCGCCGTATCGAGATCGCATCTCGGAATCTCGTGATTAACGTCGGCCGACGGGATCAGTTTTCAGTGGCGGGCCGGGCTTTTCGCCGCTTCTAAACACTTAGGGAGTTGGCTCTTGAGGATAAGTAGCGCGAGCGGTAAAAAAAACTCGCATAAAAACTCACTCTTATAAAAAAATCTCGAGAAGTAAGAATAAGAAGAAAGGAGTAAGAAGTATTTGTCAATAAACGTAGATATATTTGCAGAAATTTAATTAACAAACTCGTGATGACCTGATGTCAGGTTCTTTTGCACGCACAGCGAAGTTATTAACGCCCGGTAATTATTTGACCAAAGAACTCGCAAGGAACTCGCGCCACTTTTAATCACACTTTGTGTGCGACGATTTCTCTCACACGCCTCCTCACCCGCACCAATTTGCACGCCGTCGCGTTTTCAAGGAAGACACCGGCTCGTCCTGTGTTCGAGGCACCTTTCGTGGTATTCGCACGCAATCCCGCCCAGGTTCTTTTTCCGTCGATGGTATAAGCTGCACCGCGGGTTCCGTTCCTCATGCAAATTCCTCGCTTAAAGCTTCCAGGAAAGTCGCGCGTTGGAACGTCGTTACTTGCGCGCGCGTCGCATCGGAATCAGGACTCGCGCGTTTCGCAAATACGCACGCCGGCGGTCACGCGCATGCTGCTATGCGCGTCTGAAAGTCAATTTCGATTTCGAGGAAGCAGGTGAAATAGCTTTTCCGGGAAACAGGTGCAGCTTTTCCGCCGCCTCATTGAACTGTGTTTTATGCGCGCCAATCGCGATACCTTGTTGTCGAGAAATTTGGTCTCTCCATTAACAGCTGTTAAATTCGCGGTCGCGATTAGATTTCATATTTTATCCCCTTTCCTCCCCCCCTTCTCTCTCTCTCTCTCTCCCTCCCTGTTTCTCTTTATTGTACCTCTCGGAGAAATAATGATAAATGTCACCGATCAACATTTTGATACCTTGCGACATTCTTGATATTATCTTTACTCCGAATACGGCGCTTAGAATTTATACATTCCGACATTCTTCTATCGTGAAAACTGGCAGGACTTGTAAAGTCTCCAAGTTGGTCGAGAAATAAAAATCAGAACGTTAATAGGCAGAATAATTACACGGCGATACTGAATTTATCCTGAGTAACGTTGCGTTACGAAAGCCCTCGTACACGAAAGTGAGGAAAATGTCAGGCAGTCCATTATTAAAATACGTATATAATACGGGCGGTTGACGTGGGTTGTATTCTACTCGTAATATCATTGAAATGCAGTTTCACCGCGAACGTAACGCGCCTTCTGGTTATTGCAAAATAATTTTACTTTGCAGTATCAGTTCTGCACGCAGACGGGTTTGGCATCTTGCGAAGGTATTAGTTAACATTCTATCTACGAGGAAACCTAGAAACCGACTACCTCTTTCATTCTCTTTTTCTGTCTACCGTCCACGTTATCGCCAATCGTTACTGCCCTCATTTTTATTATTTTATTTCAGAATTTTTTATTTACAATTTCTTTATTGCTATCTAAATATTCGCTAATATTCGACTGAAATGATTGATTTCCGTTAGACAGTAACTTCTGATTACGTTCTCGTAACTTGTCGTATCGATTATTTCTATGGGATTAATTTTAAACTTTAAATAATACTACCTATAATTTGTGCTTCTTTTCTAATTTATTAAGTACAATAAAGCGCATCGCTTTTTCACTTTTGCCGTCTTCCTCTTCCTCTTTTCATTCACTTCCTCCTCCCACTAGCTACAATTACGCCTTTCCCTCGGGAGTACAAGTGGGCGCCTATTTTTCTGCCGGGACTGTACGTAAAAGCGCATCTCCGTAAGGTGACGCAATTCATTCATTCATTAACTGCGGCCGCGTGGGAGAGACTGCCGATAAGTGCCGTAGCAAGAGCGCCCACTGAAGTCGCTCTTTGGGACTTTCTAATAAAGGAGTGGAATTCTTCCGGAATAATAAAACGGTACATCAGGATCCCTCGCTTGGAAATCACCGTTGGACATAATTAGTCGCGCCAAAAATATTTCTTGCGGATAATTTCAATATCGCAAAGCTGATTTCCTCGAGCCGGCTGTCGTCGCCAATTTCTGTGTGGATAATTGACGAAAGTGTTAAACCTCGCCATTATACGCGAGAATATCACGCCTGTGCCTGTATGAGCTAAGTTTAGAATCGCGATACGAGCTAATACCTGCTTTGCATTGCTTAAAGTAATACCCCTACGCGCAGCGGGCGTCATTATAATTTTAAATCCATCGTGTAAATTATTTAAATGTTATTCGAAAGGCTTAGATAACACGGCAATTATCATTTTCAGTCGAACAGATTTATCGGTTATTCCCGCATAGACGCGGCGCATTTCGGTTTTGCACAACTGTTTCCGGTTATCGTCGTGCAAATGAAGGAGAAAGACAGAGAGTGGGGGGGGGGGGGAGGATAAAAAGAGGAATCGTCTGGTCGACTAACCAGGACGCCTTGACTCTTGCACCGGCAATTAAGAGACCGAATCGAACGCCCGAAATGTCAGACCGGCAAAATCTGATTTGGGAATGTCGGCCCAGTGTTGCCGTCGTCCTGATTACTTTTCTAGTTAAGCAATCAATCCTTCAGCTCTCGTTTTTTCCCCCCGTCTCTTCGTAACTATTTTGAGAAAGTAGAAACATTTACAACCAAGGAAGACAAGTATTGCTTTCTAAATATAATTCGATTTATGCCAAACGGTATTTGAATTCACAATTTAATAAAATTTACAACGAGAGGCTATCTACATCCTGCCTTAGACTCGCATTGGCCATTTCTTATTTGTTGTTTAATTCGATTTAGTTAATAATTCGGGAATTGCATTTTTAGTTTATAAGGAGTGTTTTAGTAATTCGAATAAAATCTTGAGAAATCTTTGCACTATTTTTTTCCGAGATCGAGAAAACGTGGAAAATATTAACAAAGTCAAACGCGTATGCAATGTTTCATTGTATTTTACGTGAAATCGAATGGATGGATTCTGATGGCAAGTCCGGTTTGTCGTCATCGATTGTTAATTATACTACACGCTCGACGACAACGCTCGCATTTCACGCTCGCGATCACTTTGTCCCTCATAGAGGGTCCTTCTCCCCCTTTCGATCGGCTCGCTGTCTCATCGTCCTCTCGTTCTTATTGCATTTCTCGTCCGAGGCGGTATGCCAGTCGCTCGTCTATTCTCGAAACGATAGCGCGGTGGAAAGGTACGGGGAAGGAATGTCGAGAGAGAAAGAGGAGGAGAAGGTGAGAAAGAGAGGCACAGACGGATGAGAAGGGGAGAGATGTGAAATAGGCAGCGAATAAATTTACATCTTCCGTAAATGATCCATGCGGTGAAGAGGTGGAGACTCCTCTGATTTTTTTTCTTGCGAATGAAATTAGCGAACGCTGCGAAATGCCCCGCGAAATCATCTAAACGTATTGACGAGTCGCACGTCGATTGCTGTCAATAGGGAAATCTCGCAGAGGACATTTTTGCACATTGATATTTCGCGAAAGCACGACGGTCGTATCGACGATTACGAGACTGGGCTCGCATTCTAAAGCAATTCGCGTTCCAATGTGCCGACGTGATACTCGTGACGCCTACTTTCGCATGTGGTAGGCACGGAGTGATTCATCCGACCGCACTTTCTCGCGAGCGAGCGGGAGAAGGCATCGTCCCGACGCTCCTGGCTAAGTGCACCTATGCCAACGGCTATTAGCCGTGTGTGGGAGTGCTCTGATTACGTCTGGTCACCGGGACGGACGTCGACCGCGCTACTATTCCCTCCAGACACCGCGCGGTATCTCGTAAAGATATTTGTCCCCTCCCCTCTACGGCCGTATCGCTGTCCGCGTATCCGCGTGCGAACGGACAGGACGGCGAGACCAGCGGGGCAGGAACGCGTGTGACTTTGCTACTTTTTTTTCCTCTTCTTTTTCACGTACTTGTTTTGCTCACGCAGTCGCGACCCGGCGACTCGGTTCGCAGATAACGCGCGGCGCGACGTGGGTGTACGTCTGCGTTCGCGCGCGCGGCACCGCATGTTGTCCTCCGTAAGACATTTGTATGTATTTCTTATTGCCATTCCTCATTTCGGCATCAACAAACACGCCGAATCGATCAATTCGGGCCTTCGAATCCCTTCGCGATGTTCACTTTCGTAACTGGATTGGAAGCTTGTCGGTTACAAGACATCACGAGGCTCGGGCATGAAAAGATTTATGGCTTCGTCTTATATACGGCTGACCAGGAAGAGAAACGTGCCATCACGTTCGCATATGTGGCACGAGGAAAAGGATCGTCATTCGAGGCTACTTTAAAGTACAAACAGCTTTCTGATGTACCTTACCTGAATTCCAAGATGATCGCGATTTTGCGGGAAACTCGGCAGATCTTTCTCTTCGCTGCGAAGTCAAGTTGAAGAGTTTCACGATCTTGCCCAATCTAAAAAAGAGGCCCCTTTATTTCTGTCCAATTATCGAATCTTGTTTACTTTGTTGTATGGCGCTGATTTTATTTGATTGGTGTCACAATTCTGAAGGCATAAAACGCTGATCGAAATGCCGGGAGATCGGCTAGAGGATAAGAAATTTTAACTCGCAAGATACGGAAGCGTAAAGGTGCAATTTCATTGACGCTAGAAACCAGCGGCAAATGAGTTCTAGTGACTTCTCGACGTAGGGGGGAAAAAGTTGAGACCGGCTCATCTTTTTCAGTGTGCCGTGGTGTGACTGGGTGTCGCAAGGACTGCGTTCAGAAACACCACCCGAGTACTCCAGCGTATTATTCTATCCTTGTTGCTCACCGTATGTTAAACAAGGATAAAATGATACTCTGGAGTACTCGGGTGGTGTTTTTGAACGCAGCCAGCGGTGGTTTCACGACGCTCATATTTTGCAACTACTTCTCCTTCCCTAGGCGAGCGGTAAATTTAGTCACGTGACTATATTTGACGCTAAATCGTAGCGTCAATGAAAAGGCCGCTTAAGAAATTCGATGACGCGAGGAGTTCTGCAGCGAGATAGACGTGAGTTCACTCGGGTCGACAGAAGTAGATCACCGCTAGACGGGGATCTCTCTCCTCTGGACCTCGCCTAGATCCCCAAGTGTTGTACGTGGCGCGGAGAGAGTGATAATCCGTGAATGACGATTCGTGGAAGTCGTGTGTGTACGTCGAAGCCGCTCGAAGGGAAGTTCGCGGCGGGTCATGTAGATACGATATATCTTTGGCTATCGGTCTTATCAACTGCACGGGTCGTCCCGTATCGGGAGACTTACGTGTTTATCGCACGAAACACGAAACTCGGGCGTCATCTATCGTTTTCGAGGGTCCTATTGATGTAACGTACGCGGTGCTACTCAATTCTTAATTGCTACGCGTCATTCTGATTAGATTAGCTCCTCCTTTTATCAAAGTTAACTGTACTCGATTTTTTTTCTTATCCTTCGTAACTGATCGGTCTCTAAGTCTTCATAAAGGTACGCTTTAAATTGAGTTGACAGCTTAATCTTATCGGAATTAAGAAAATAGTGCACGCGTCCCCTTGAACTAGTTTTATTGCGTGCACTATTATCTGCTACCTTTGGAAAGCACATGCCCATAATGTTCCACGTGTAGGAGTAAGTTTCTAGTACAAACATAAATTTTGCTCGAACAATTGAGGTGACGCTATTCAAAATAGTGTGTAAGGAAAATGGAACAGAATGTAGAAACGCGCGAGTTGTCTTAACTTGTATTAAAAAGCTTTCTCTTTCGCCAATTGACGCAAATAAAATTAAACAAAATGCATAAGGCTGTAACGTGAAATCACAATTCGACGGAATAAAGGATATAAGCGCCAAGACAGGATGTTAGTGTCCAAATAATTTTAATTTTGAAATTTATTACGAAAAGTCTACCTCGGATAAATAAAATTCTTTTTCTTAATTATGTTGATCATCGCATAAAGTTATTTATGCAAGATCTTCCCAATAATCGTGCAACATTCCGACACGTTATTCCTTCGCGTATCTATTCCGCGTATTTCGGGCTCACGCGTCACTTTCACGAAGGGTGGACAGCAGCCGAGAGACAGAGCCGAGGGAAGTAACGGGCGAAAGGGGGGGCGGAGGCAGGGCACCTGGAAAACCGAGGCGCGGGAATGCTCTCTCCTCTCTCAACCGGATCCCACGCCCAGCATCCCCTGAACAGAGGCGTTGCGTTCGATACGGCGCGAAGGAATCCTCCCTCCCCCTCGGCGCGTGCCCTCGCGTCCCCCTGTCCCGTCTCTCTTTTCCTCGTTCCCGTCCTCCCCCCTGGCCACTCGGATCGACGTCGCGTCGGCTGACTCAATGGGAAAGAGAGAGAGGAGAGGCCGATCGATTCGCGTCGACGTACTACTATGGCCTGCTTACGCGAGAGCACTGACCCTCAAGGTCGTTCTTACGCGGCTGCACGTGCTGCCGCGAATTGACGTTGCCCCTCTCCGTCGTCGATCGCCCCCTTCCCCCCGTCCTGGCCTCACGGAGTACTTGATCCGCCGTCTCTCCACCTCCTCCTCCTCCTCCTCCCGCCGTCGAGGTTGCACGCTGCACCGACACACTTACATCCGCGACGGCGACGGCGACGACCGCCGACCACTTCTACGGCCTCCTCACGGCGGCGCGTGTGACATATGCATTTGCAAGATACCGATATTCATAAAACGGCTGAGATAAGTGGGAGAGGGAGAAAGAGAGAGGGAACGGGGTCTGAAAGGGAGCGCGAGGCCTAGAGAGGTGGGAGAACTTTTAACGCAGTCAGGTGGATCTCTCGAGCGCGCAGCGCCTAGTCCTGCTTTTCTTTTAATGAAACTATGCTAATTTTTTACGTAACGTTGCGACCGCGCGCGCAGTCTTATTCATTAATGCCTGGACCAGCAGTTTTATCATGATGCAGCCTGCAACTCATCAATGTATAGATGCACTGAGAAAAATTTCCATCGGATAAACCAATTAAATAGTGTTTCCGATGCGGTGACCGATGAAATTTGATCGATAAACCGTTCATATTTTTCACCGGATATGTCCGATTTGTTATTGTGTAATTGAGCTATCCGATTGTATTCAATTGAAAATTTCTCTCGGTGTGGGACCAACACTGAAAAAAATTTCTGGTTGAATATGGACGAATCAGATAATTCCTTTAGGATTTACCAGAATTCCTTTAGGATTTACCAGAATTCCTTTAGGATTTACCAGAATTCCTGTAATCCTACAGATAATTCCTTTAGGATTTACCAGAATTCCTTTAGGATTTACCAGAATTCCTGTAATCCTACAGAAATTCTGGTAAATCCTAAAGGAATTCTGGTAAATCCTAAAGGAATTATCTGATTCGTCCATATTCAACCAGAAATTTTTTTCAGTGAAGGATTATGAAAATGTGAATCCTACACTGAAAAAAATTTCTGGTTGAATATGGACGAATCAGATAATTCCTTTAAGATTTACCAGAATTCCTTTAGGATTTACCAGAATTCCTTTAGGATTTACCAGAATTCCTTTAGGATTTACCAGAATTCCTTTAGGATTTACCAGAATTTCTGTAGGACTACAGGAATTCTGGTAAATCCTAAAGGAATTTTGGTAAATCCTAAAGGAATTATCTGATTCGTCCATATTCAACCAGAAATTTTTTTCAGTGTAGTAAAACTGAGGTCCAGACATCAATGAATAAGACTGTACAAGCAGTAATATGCAATTGATAAATGAGAATGACTGTATACCGTCGCCCGCGATTCGCGGAAAGAATTATTGTCGCGTTTCAGTTGAAACGTTGGGTATCATAACGATCTCCTCGCCGGGAGGAGTCGGCTTCGTAAGGAGCCGACGTTCGCTCCTGCCCTCGGTTATTTATCGCACATCCTCGGGAGATCCACAATTAGTACACCGGTATTTATTGCGGAGTAAAGTCAGCCGGTGATTACCGGTTAATGAATTAGTCGTTACGCGCAACGTGACTGGCGTTAGGTCGTCGCCGTTCCGCGAAGGTAGTAGCGAGCGGACGCGCGTCCGCTCGCTGGTTCGCTCCGTAATCGCGTATTCTCGTACGTCACGACGCGTATACGAAACATGCACGCGCGAAACATCGGCACGGACACCAGCGCAAGTGAATTCTGTGCTGCACCTAGAGTTGTCGTGTGATTATTAGCATATATTCTAACGTTCAATTGCACCTCGGCCGACTTCCGCGTTCCCGTCACACGCGAGTCACGCGCTTGCTCGAGCTACGAGCTCTCCTCGCTCGCTTTATACACACGCACACATACGTGCAGTGCGCTAATTAAATATGTCGCGCAACATAGCGGAATATCGTGAAAAATTTAAGGCACTCCCTCAGAGATATTCGCATACTGTGCCAGGGACTGTAAAACGGGAGAGAAAGAGAGAGAGAGAACGGGGGGGGGGGGGGGTTTAATGATTTTTTTTAAATTTACAAGCAAGAAAGTTGAATCAGGGCCTTTAGGATATAAATCAAATAGACACAAGAACGCTAAATCATTACTTAGGTCTAGGCAAACTGAAAGTAACCCAATAATTTTTAATTTATATACGTGAATTCATATACCGTTTTTTTCCAACCTGTTCTGCGCGCCCGTTACTTTCGGACATAAGTAGAATACAGGTTTTCGTTAGGTGGAATCGTTGTCGACGGCAAATTCACGTATTATCGATGAACGATTAATTTAGAAGAATTTTAAAACAACAGAGGATTCTGTTATCAGGTATTTATCTCCTAATTAACTCCCGTTAAGTGGATGCTATACCGAGTGCTCGTTATTTGAAGTCTTGCGTATTCTATATATCTTGGAGAGTGGCCGAATCGCGAATGTCGTAGCGCCGAGATGGAGGCGCGTGCGAGTAAATCAAAGCCTCGCCTACCAACTTAGTCGGTTGCGTCGCTATTTTAGACGTTTCGCGCCTTTTCCACGGCGGACGACGACGCCCTGGCCTCGCGCCAGATTCGGCGGGATTCATATGTCTGAATGCATCAAGCACGTGGAAGCGTCCTGACGCGAGGCCGCTTTCGTGCACGTGCATAGACGCGCGTGCGAGGTTGACAGACGTCTCGCTTTTCTTCCTCGTGCCTCGAGTGTCTCCTTCCGCTTGTCCTCGTTTATGAGCTCGGGCTAAAATGTTACGGCACCCGTGGAGCGGTGCCAAAAAGGGCATGCACGCGCTGCAAGATCGGGGCTCCAAATGAACAGCGCTGATTAAATTCTTCTTTGAATGGCGCGATTTAACGTGTGTATCCCCGCTTGGCATTCACGCGAACGCAACCGCTCGTGGGCTCGTACTTGGATGAGAAATCGAGCAACGAGAAATTAAAGGGAAAATGATAATTTAATATGATTAAAGGTATATTTCAATATACTTTGGATAATAAGTATTTTGAATGCCGGTAAACGTTGTCGTCTGTCAAACTCTTATTATTACGCCACAAACGCGAGAGGCGCACGAAGCTGCGTGACGTCCTTGCGTGCGCACGACGGTCTTGCGGCTTACGAAGGACGCGAGACCGTGGCATAAAATTACCGATAAGACTCGCCGGCACGGAGGGGCTTCTCGACGAGTTCATTAGCCGACCAAAATTATGAAGCGTGCGCCGGCGGGATTTGTTTTCCTCGTAAATTTTGGGCTGAAAAAGAAAAGAAAGCGACGTTCGCGAGATGAAATAATCGCAGGCCGAACTCGGATTTCACGAGCGAAGAAGCGGATTGAGAGAACTTTCGACGCGCGACAATCGCGACTCTGGAAGCACACAGAAACATTGAGTACATAATAAGTTAATAACAGCCTATTGCGCTTTATTACGTATGAATCACCACGAATACCGAACGAGAGAATTGACTCAATAAAGATAAGATAAACTGCTCGGCGGGTGCGAAATGATCGTCGCGATGGAATTGTACTACAACGATTCAGAGACGCGAACGGGTTAGAGCTGAGAAAGAGAGGAAAGACGATTTTTCTCGCGCGCGTGAATGCGACATCGTTGAATCGTATTACGGAAGTGCCCTTGTCGACAGTTCGCGGTTGTATCCGTAGTAGAGGAATCCGGACCAACCGGATTTCCAGCGATTGTGCCAGGCGCCGCGAATGGCATAGTTTGCAGAAACGCCCACGGTTTCGTATGTCATCCAGAACGCCTCCTTGGCCGCATGGTCTGCACGGGAAGTTTCGTCAAAGGATTTGTTTCTATCTAAATTATTGCAATGCCAGTAATTCCGATCTCTCTCTCTTTCCTTACAAAGATACTTTTCCACTACTCTATATACTTTTATATATTTTTTTGTGGAAGATGTGTAACAGAAAATTTCTTACATAGTAGAAGAGATAATTAAAAATGATCATATTTATTATATACTATTAGTTTAGTCTTACAATTAGTAAAGATTAATTCTTTCTTATATAGTTAAATTCCTATAATTCTTTTTCTACAGTATAATTTCGAAAATTTAAACACATTACTGGTGGTGGAAGGAGAGAAGGCTTATTGTTAGAGTCCCGCCAAAATACTACATAGCTCTCCCAAAATGTAATACCTTCACGAAAGAGGTATTGAATATTTTTATCAAGACCAGAGAGATTTTATTTAAACAAAATAGTACCTATCTGCTACGAAAATAATATATTATTTGTAATATCTTCCGTTAAAATGCAATATACATACTTATATTAAAGTTTAATTGAGGTTAATTTAAATTTAAATGTTATTCTTACAAATAATGTGAACCTTGAAACTTGCTCTATTTTATTACCTAGGTATTTATTCAAAAGGGTGATAGCACCCTCCCCACCCCCTAAAATAACACTGAAAAAAAGGTCCAAGAAAAGTATTATATTTTTGAGTGGTTCCCTCTTGATTTTAGAGGATTTCCTTATGAAAATAAAGAAATCCTCTAAAATCAAGAGGAAACCACTCAAAAATAGAATACTTTTTTTTGGGTGAATGCTTCCGCCGCCAGTAAACACTTATTACAAATAAACTTTGAAGTCTAAATACGTATTATTTCTAATTATATTGTAATATTATTTAGATTATCTTTACCTATGCTTTTCAATTATTAATTTATTATTTATACGATTGCTACGATTTTTATTCCGACCTATGATATTTACTCCAGCACAATTTCGCGCTTATTTAAGTGCAAATAGGAATTTTGTGTGTGAGATAAGTATTATCGCACACATCCGCCAGT
The DNA here is from genome assembly GCF_000949405.1 of Vollenhovia emeryi. Classification (NCBI taxonomy): domain Eukaryota; kingdom Metazoa; phylum Arthropoda; class Insecta; order Hymenoptera; family Formicidae; genus Vollenhovia; species Vollenhovia emeryi. Next base: position 1,273,017 of record NW_011967216.1, on the reverse strand, counting down.
GATTTCGGGTATAGGAAAAGAAACCGCTCGGTAACATCACATATCCATTATACGATGTTTTCATTTATTCCTACGATCTGCAAAACATTTTTCGACTAACGCACTTTGTAGAAATATTAATGCTGACTAATTGTCGATCGCTTTTTTGACGAAATTATTTTAAGTACAATTTTTTAATTTAAAAAACATGTTGCCTTTTATGACGAAGAAATATATTCCCTGCGTTGTAAGAATTACGTTACTAATAACATTATGCATAATTGGATTAAGTTGTTTACTGCACTACGCGAGCGTGACATTTGTGTGTTTACGTTATTTGCGCGACGTATATCGTTCAATGTGCGACGCAATCGTACGAGTGATTTAATAGACGAATCCATCAATTCTGTTTCAGATGATGAAGAGATCGATGTGGTCACGTTCCCAAGGCAGTCAAACACGCGAGTTCAGCAAGGTAGCGTTGCGAATCCAGGACCCTCAACTTCAAATGACACCGTTTACCGTCGACCCCGTGGCAGACCACCAGGTTCTTCAAAACGGAAGAAAGACGAGCAGGACGATAAAGAAGCTGGCCCCGCGCCGAAACGTGGCCGCGTGCAGAACAATCAACGTCCAGCATCACCAACAAGAAGACGACGGAGTTGCAATCAAGTTGTGCAAAATCAGAACGTAAATCAAGTCGAACATCAAGACGAGCGTGAACAGAGACGAGCACAGCACAATGATTTGGAACGACAGCGGCGGACAGCCCTCAAGAAAGAACTCTTCGCGTTAAAACGCGAGATACCGGATCTTATGAACCTTCCGAGGGTGTCAAAGGCAACCATTCTGACCCGTTCAGTGATTTATATTAGGCAAATCGTCGCTGAGCAACAGACTTTGGACATAACTCTTGAGAGAAGGAAGAGAATACTCCGGGCACGCCAACTGAAAATCCAGGCGTTCAGAAATGCTAAAGAGTGAGGTTTTTGTCCCAGATATAGAAATTAAAACGACCACGCATCCATCCAACTCCCCGCAACGTATGCGACATAAATTAAACGAAATACAGAATTTGCCGCAGATGTCTTAAAATCGCAAAGCTCTGGTATGTAGTAATTATTTTTTATTGTGGATACATATCCATTTCTCATAATCGTATAGTGTAACAACACAACATAGCACGCATTTTTAAAAAATTGATATTATTATCAGAAAAAAAAATTATTAGTTGTGTTGTTGGGATTAGCGTAAAATTTATTACAAAAGTCGGAAATTCCGATTTGCTTGATGAAAAAAAGACATACCCTTCTGGTTTCGTTTCGATTGGCACAAAGATATTAATTTTAATATCTTCTTTTTAACATCGCGTATATTCATAGCGATTCACACTCCACCTTTTGCCGACGTCCTTGCACGACTTATTGCACGTCGGCGAGTCATCGACGAATGTATTTTAATTTTCGCCGCCCAGAAAAGAGCGGATTGCTCGAGCAGAGTCCTTCTGCTTCGCGTCTATTTTTTACTTTTACACTCGAAATTCAGTTCCCTCTCTCGCCGTATCTCGTTAACAAGACTTGTCACAATTAATGTCCAGATCTCTCAAGGCTTGGATCTCATTTACCGCATTGCAAATAACATCCTCTACGAATAAGTCCATTTTACGGATGTAATTAATGTCCGGTTTAAGCTGATGATATTTTTCCTTTCTGCTTTCTCGCGATTTAATTCCCGCCAGGCGACGGTCTATCGAGTGACAATGATTGCGCGGTATTGAAACTCCGCGAATTTAGCAAAATTATCGACATGATTTATGTAATTAAAATTCGATTCGAAATTAATGAGTCAGTGAGGATATAAGAAACGTTTTCTTATTCAAGTTTTGGAAAAGAATCGCCTGCCAAGTGATGAGACGGATATTACCTAACACCCTGTATAAAGTTCATGCAAGAAGCGGTTAGAACCGGTCCGAGTCCGAAACGCGTCCTAAGATCGACGAACCGGCAGTCAGGTTGCTGGGCAATATCATGATAGGGAGAGATTCGGACATTGCCTCGTTAACGAAATACGGCGATAATCATGAATGAGAAGTCAGCGTGCCATGCGCAGACAATACGCGCGCGAGCTATTATGATTATGTTTCTTATGTGTACAGTTTTGAGTGTGCGATGTGAGTACATGGTACGTGTATCATAATCGCTGTTTTATACAGTCCCATCGCTTTTATATAAATCGTGCAAAAGCTAACATCGTGCGATGTAGCCATCTTAATTTAAGAAGTTCGCGGCGCACGATGTTACGGCAAACTGAAACCTAGAACAATGAGAGTGCGCGCAAATATCATACTATAATAACTGTAATAATATTAATCGTTACTTATTCGCCGTCAGAACAGCGGTATCATTTTTTACTTTTGCTGTAAGTTATAAAGTTATGACAGTTTAAAGTTGCAGAAATTATAAAAGTTATTGAGTTATCGTACCTAAAAAACGAAAGGTACCTAATGTCCTATTTACATTTCTACCAATGAAAGCAATCGGTCAGTTAAGGAGGGTGGTTGCTGAAATAAAAATGATAAAAATGAATTTAAATTTCTAGAAAATATTCGTCTATGGGAATCTGTCCTCCATGCGAAAGTTCAAGACGATTGTCTGCATGGTTGTCGAATAATTAATTATTAAAGTTGTACTATTGCACATGGCCAACATAGCAAAAGTATTACGATATCTGTAATTTAATTCTCGAAAGCATGTTAAAAATGATAAGAATTTTATAAAAATAAGTGCAAATAATTCTACTATATATATATATATATGTTCTTGATAACTACGTAGACATATATATATAGTATATATATGTTCTTGATAACTACGTAGACATATATATAACTACTATATATATGTATTCTTGATAACTACGTAGACAAGTCTCATTTCAGTATTCGTCACAATTCTTCGTAATTATGTATAGAATTATTTGCACTTATTTTTATAAAATTCTTATCATTTTTAACATGCTTTCGAGAATTAAATTACAGATATCGTAATACTTTTGCTATGTTGACTATGTGCAGTGGTATAACTTTAATAATTAAGTCCTATTGCCTGTTCCCTGGCATTGTGTGATAGGCTTAATACGGCTCGCTTAGTGACCAAGCAACATGATCAGATAGGCCATGCGTACAATTTTCAGCGGCTCGGTCTTACGGCTATTACCGTATCTCATTAATGAGCCTTGATTGTACAACTAACATCGCGTTCTTCTATTGAATATACATAGAATATAGACAATAAAATGAACCGGGTTTGTTGTAACGTGTTGCTTTCTGATCTGTCTCATTTTCTTTCGGTCACCAACGATTCGTAAAGATAGGAAATAGGTGTGTCGTGGGATCGATCGATTATTTCTTTATAACACGACTCGATCCTACATACACCTTTCATTTTCAGTAACGCCTTTAACAATTTCTGTAACACGGTTTCCTTTTAATTAACCGATTGTTTTGTTTTTGTTTATAAATTGTTTTGTTTTGTTTATAAATTGTTTTGTTTTGTTTATAAATAGGACATTAGATTCCTTTTGTTTTTTTGTAATTATAAAACACATTTTTAACGTACAAGTTTCTAGATACAATTTGCATAAATTTTGGGATACTGTATAAAACATTTGCACAACTATTGTGATACACGCAATGTGCACTCATCGCACACTCAAAACACACACACGCACACACACTCGCGCGCGCGCGCGTACACACACTTACTCACACTCGTTCACTCACTCACTTACTCACTCACACACACACACACGCACACACGCATGTACGTCATACATAATGCGCATAAAATACATATGATTAATTGTATTAACTTCTGCAAAATATTAATATTTTGCATAAATATGAGTACTCCACACGCAGGTGTAATATGCATCGTTATGTATGTCATACAAGAGTTTAATTGATGAATTGAAGACGCGAGCCGGGGAAAGCTTAGTCTTCGATGAAGATTTTTTTATATTGCTATACAGATATAAGGAAGTAATATAAGAAAAGAAAAACAATACAATGTGTTCAATAAATATACGGAGAACAGTATTAATTTATATCCATATTTTTTACGATAGAAAAATGAAAAATACACACACACACAACAGACGCAATTTACAAAGAGACATGTTACATACTTAACACATTGTACAATGGCGTCACGCGATCACGAGTAATAAGCGCGCCGCTTTATTCGCACGTCCAAATTCAAGTTATAAATAGAATAACAATGACGTCTGAGAGAAGTAGAGAAGCTGAGGTAGTGCAGAATAAAGAGTATTGGTCAAGAACGTTGTAACATTATGACACGCACGTGTATATACGCGAGAACAGACACACACACACATACTATACACACAATCGCATACAACTAAATAGAAACTATTATTAACTTAAAGACATTGGATATTTTTAATCGCTACCCACGTTTAATATAGATATTTATAAGTATACAGATAAACCATAGTAATATACGCAATTATAATACAGTTCAAAATACGGGCGACACATAATAGTTTCCTGACAGTGGGAAGAATGTATAATTTGGATTCAAAGATCGCGAAGGAATCCTAAAAAGAATTAGAAACAACGTTCTTTTGTACTTTTTATAGACTGTTTTGTTTTGTGTTTCGCGTTAACATCGCGACTACACGTTTAGCTAATATTATTTTAATAAAATATAGCCGTGTTTAGATATAATTTCACTATAGAGTAAAAATAAGCTCATAGTGCATTAATTTAAGTTATGCATTAAGTTAAGCATTTTCAAAATTTCTTTAAATTTTATATCTTTTCTTCGTATATTCGTATATACATGTACGGGGATGCACGAAATCAAAGGCTTTGACAAAAATTTCTAATTGAGTTTTTCAATTAGAGTATCCAACTTTATACGTACCCAAGCCCAGTTTACAATTTCTAAGTTTGTATACTTTTAAAATTTCGAACTTTACTTCATGTCGTTTATCTCGCGGAAGACTCGAAGAATAATGAGATTAATGATGGCATTTCCATATAAAGCAAAATTGTGCAAAGATTTTTCTCATAAAGTCAATATGACAAACTACATGTAACAAGTGCTCATCTTATTTTAATGAATGACCCCAAGTGTGGGTATTATTTTCAACTCGACTTCTCTCAGTTGATTCTTCGCGATTCAAAAATAATTCTTCGCTGACAGCGAAGTATAGATGGTTAAGATTAACAAAAGGAAACTCTATATATTCCTCGCGGCAAATTCCGTTATTGAGGAGAACGGAAGCCTTCTCTCGCGTAAAACTTCGCTTTTTTGCTTGCACGTGTGTCCGACCTGTGAGTTCTCTAAATCGTGCCAAATGAATTTAGTATGTTTTAAGTACTAAATCAAGTATAACTTAATACATACAGGTATAGCACAAGAAATCGAACTCACATCTTAGATTTAAAATAATAGATTTCTTTCTGCCTTTTGTTTTTGTTTTTCTTCAATTTGTTTTTTTTTTAATTGATCGGAGTTTTTGGTTCTTCTCTCGGCAAGGACCTTTATTGAAAATTGCTCAGAGAAAACTGATAACATAAAACTGATTGGCGGATTGCGATGGTGTTTTGTTTCGTCTTTCATTCTATAGTTCTTTTATTTTTTTGTGTGTGTGTGTGGAAGAATTTTTCTCGGATCATTTTTCATTCTCTCTCACGCGTTCGAGACGACAGCTCAGAAATTAAGCCCAGCTCTAGAGAATTCGCAAAAAGTAAAAGAAATCATCATCTTTTCCATTTTTATACGCAAGATTGATAAAATGTATGGACGACAGAATATTGGAGAAATAGTAATTTCTTAATAGAAATAGTTTGTACTCAATTAGATGTAGATCTTTAAATTTTGATTAGGTAATTAAGGTATTATAAACATATGCATTAAATAAATGCAAGATCTCTTTTGATTATCGTCCCGAAATTACAATTCTTTTTTATACAACTATGGCATGCTTACATTTCGTAAATTATATTTCGCTAAAGTAGCAAATGATGTAACAAAGAAAAATAAAAAGCTGGCTTAACAGATTAGCCGATTTTGTATTGGCTACCACTAAAAATCGCGCGAAAAGAAATATTGTAACAGGATATTTTCACGAATAGATATTTACGATATGATTCATACGTATCTTTTCTACAAAGTCTCGAACTTATGTCTTTCCTTTTCTTATTAAATTTTGTTACCATACATTGCATTAAATAAGAAATCATTGAAGACGGATATTACTGTTTCCACTACGCTATAAATTGTGACCATACAAATTGCTCTCCATCAGATTTTTCGAAACAAACATCTCGCGTCCGTCATGAAGAATACACACGTACCTGCTAGCATTAATAGTAATAATAGTTAGTTTTTAATAAAAGAAAGTAGATTTTAGTTACAAAATATTAGATTTACAAAACTATCTAGCTTTAACTAAATCTTAATTAAAAATAATACTAGTACGTAATAAATCGATTATAAATAATAAGTATAGAAGCCTTCGTGAGCCTTGCTCTTTTCTATTTACACAAAACAGTTTTCTGGTCACAAGAGCGCTCTACGAGTTCAGAAATTTATACTTTCCTTGCTTACACTTTTATTCTCATTTTCTTCTCGTGACACCGGAGTGAGGTTCCCTGTTTGTTTCCCGTGAATACATTTCATTTCGCGTTTAAAAGAATATCTTCCGATGTGTCGATGATCACAAAAGGAAGTGTTTGATTTGAAAAACACAATATGATTTTTGTCAAATTGATACATTAGTCAATAACTTGTTTCCGTTCTTTTCTAAAAAAAAGAACTCTACTTTGTCGCAAGCTTTCTGTAGTTTTCGTTGGACTTTAGTGAATAATATTCATAAATTAAAATAGATACTTAACGATAAAGGCGCAGATTTCCACAATCAAGATTTAATTTCGTCAACTACAATTTATGTAAATAATACGACAATGTACCTAACGATCATTTACACAGGAAAGTTTTATATATGTATTGTATGAAGAAAAGAATTGATATATGTATACACTATATATATATATATAAAACTACACAAGGGACGGTCTTCATAGATACCGCTCAGATCTTATATTTAAGATCATCTTTAAGATACTCCATAGTCAATGAAATTTTCCTTACAGCATCTTGAGATAAAGACGATCCTAAATATGAAATCTAACTATGAATACCAGCTATAGTTTCTTATAATAAACTATATTTATATATTCTTGAAGTTTTAGAAGGTACGGCACTGTGGAAATGACAAAAGAAGTTGTGACGAAATGCTTGATTGGACTGCAATAAAGTGAGAATGCTTAGGAAATTACCATATATATATATATATCCTAATCATTGAAGGATAAATAAAAAATATCTTTTCTTGTTTTGAAAAATTTGAGTTACTTAAAAAAAATATATATGTGTACATACATACGTATAATATATACATATGTAAATTATTTTAAGTAACTTTTTCACACAAAGCAAGGAAAGATATCTTTTATTTATTCTCTTTATTTTTATATACGCTACCGAAAATCATTTCTCGCGATAATTCGACGAGAAATTTGGAACGGTCGAATCACGGTGTCTCGCGCCAAATATGGGTAGCTAGAACTGCGCGCGCGAGACCGACCGTGTAGTTTAGGTTTTATACTAATAGACGCTAGCGTAATTTTTGTTAGTAATAATAAGAGAGATAAAGAAGAATTTGTATAACTAAATAATTATATATGTACAAAACTTCTTTATATAGAATCTCTTATTTTTGTAAGAAAATTTCTTTGAAAAAAATTCGTTGATCGCTTGCGCGTTAAATAAGGACACGATATCAGTCACGTTCCGTATTGTTCAAGACGTGCTTCTTTATTTCTTCGTGACGACATTGCGTGTACCTTCGGCGCAACGATAAACAGAAATATTGTAAGGAGTGAAGCACATAGGTGTGTGTGTGTGAGAGTGAAGTGAAGCAATAGGAAAATTGCTTCGTCTAAACTTCTCGATATTTCAAAAATTAATACTTTGAGTTTTTTCGCGAGTCAACTATATATTTAGATAAATTTAAAAAATAAAAAATGCGGCAAAAAAACAAAAAAAATTTTTATAATTTTAGATTAACTTTTTTATATAATGATTTTTTTTGCCATTTTCTAGAATTATTTCCATAATTAAATATAGCCAAATTTCTAAGCGTGTGTAAAAGAAACAAGAGCAATTTTCTGATTGTTTCGTTTCTATTGATTTTAAGTTCTTCATAAATGTCATTAGTACTGCCGACCCTGTACTAATAGCAAAGATATTATTGTTTTACTATTGATTGCGTAAATTTACAATATCGTGCGAGCATAGAGACGAAGCAACTATGCGCTCCGAGTTCATGGTACCTATCAAATATCGTTTACAAATAAGGTAAATGATTTCACCGTTGACGAAAACGAACTTCTCAATGACGAATTCCTATTTCGAATTCTTGTAATAGGATCCTTGTAATCGGATGAAACCGTCATCGAGTCGCTACGACAGTCTAGATTTCTAGAACATAATTTGTTCAACTATGTTATAATATGTACAGACCTTTATATACTATAATGAAGTGGAGACAGCTTATTTAAAGAATATAAGAATAAATATTGTACAATAGGTAGATAAAATGAAGAGAATAATATTTATACCAGACGTTAATAACATAAAAAGAATTACTTTAGGAATAATATTTATACTTCTATATTTACTATGTATGTATATATGTATTTATGAATATACATATATACATACACATGTATAATAGCCTTAAAACAGGCAATTTAGAACTAGCTTCCACGCGTTTTGTACGAGAATCGTGTAAAAGAATATAAAAAGAACTTGCCTATATATTTCCATCTAAATATTTTTCTTTTTTATATCGATAAACGTTGAAAACGAAACGTAATTCTTTTTTAGTTGTACTTAAAAATATCTCCAAAAAGAGGCTCGTCCTTCCAGGTAACCGGCAGATGATTATAAATTCAATTGAAAGCTTTTCTCAACGTATTGACTGATTAACAAAACTGAAAGATTGTCGATGGTTGGACGAACTCGTCGATTACATTTCTTAACATTATACGAGCACGATATTTTGTAATATACCGATATATAACTTTTTTTATATAAATATAGAATAACAATACGGTTTATTTTTCTTTCTTAAGAGGTCGGACAAGTTCCTTGACATTTATATTTTGAAATAACTAGTAAATAAAAATTATCATTTAATTCCTGTGTTTTGTCTTTCCCTCTTTACTGTACCTGTCCCCATTTCCTTTTTATATAATAAGAAATTTATTTAAAATTTAGCTGTTAAAAAATAGAAACCTCGTAAAATTGTTTAATTACTTTATAGGCACCGAGATCGATATCACTTTGAAAGATTTTCAGTTCATGCCTAAATTGAAATCTTTGGTCGATCAATATTTTTCAACATTGTGTGTGGTTTGAAGACGGTTTGAAGTGAAACATAGCGGACGTAAGATTAATTTCTCACTCGATGTACGTTTAAAATGACAAATATTAAAATACGACCGTTTATTATCCAGCCTATAATACGCTTCGTCGCTGTATTGTGTTACATTCGCGTTGCACCTACTATAGATCGCGCAGCATTACGTTACATCGCACACGAATTTGCATGGCACTCGCGCTTGCATTGATGCATTACGTTAAACAGCAAAAAAGATCGGAACGCCAGTAATCACCCCCGCTCGCCTTTGCATCTGACGTTGCGTTGCATTACGCGCGCGTCGCATTCGCATCACGTTTTCCGTTATGTCGGCATTACGACGGCATTCCGCTTCGCAACGAGCTTGCGCCTCGCGTTAGATTACGTCGGTGTTGCATTACACGCTGGCGGCGGTTGCGCTCACGTTACACTGACGTTAATTCACGTTCTTATCAATCGCCAATTTAACATGAGCGCGGGGTTGCATCGAGTACAAACTTCTTGCGCGGACGCTTGCGCAATATCGTCGAAAACCATTAATCTCTCTACTTGCGAGTACACCACGTTTCATATACGGCTGACTTTTCTTTTGCCAACTGCCGTCAAATTTGTTCATACCGAGTAATTGTACTAATATATCGTCGTACAAGCGAGAGACATGCAAGCATTATGCAATAACCAGTATAGTAATTAATTGTCGCCATTGTTGTACAATAACGTGATGCAGAAAAAGTTCAGTTCATCTAGATGTTTAATTATAATATTATATTTGTCACCGAGCATGAATTTTTTTCGCTTGAATGTTTCACTATACTGTCATTACAATGCACTATTTGCGCGAATATTCTTTACTGATATCAAACAAAAATGCATATGCTCATAAAATCTGAACTTTGAATGGAACTCCTGGTTTTGAGGCAAGAAGTATTGAACGCGCCATTGGAAAAATTGAATTTCGAGATTTAATGTTTATTTTTATCAAAGGTAATCATTCCATTTAATAAATGCAGTAGCAAGCCAATAAAGAAACGTGATGAACACAAATATGTAGATAAAACGCTGCACGCTTTTAATATTTGTATAATTAGAGGCAGTTAATTTTATTGATATGCATATAAAATTGTTTGGGAAAAAAATTATTCACTTGATATATCGATAAATATTTTGACGTACATGGTAAATAACGTGATTTCGCGTGTGTGTAAATATATTTTATTAATTTTGTTATTTGCAGATTAGTAGCGACAATTAACGGAAAAATGTTATGACAGTGTATTTTTTTGTCTTCGATAAACATGGCATATGATTTAATGGATTAGAAGCAACTGTGTCACAGAAAACAAATACTGCCCTGCATTTGAATATTCTATCTCTCACACAATGATGTGTATTCATTATACATATAATAAGTATTCATTACGTATTGCATATAAATTTTACATCGTGACGTTCCTCGCAACTTTATAAAGCAAACTTTATAAAGCTTATACGCTAAAATTATCCAATTTTAGCACGTATGCAATTTCAGCGTTATTATACTTTAGATTACACATAAAATCATTGTTTACGATATAAAATTATAACAGAGAACACAGATTAAAAAGTAAATAGAAGAGAGATTAAACAAAAGGAATTATTAAAAAGGAAAATTTGTAGCGGACCAAATTGGCAAAAATTAAATGATTTATTTAAAATGCATTGTACATTTCTAGTCGATCAAACTGGCCTTGCATTTATATTGTATTTTAAAGAAACCACCGAATTTTTGCCAGTCTGGCCGACCACAAGTTTTTCTTTTTGGTTCAATTTTATCATTGGCATGGTGACAATAAAAATACCTAAAAAAATTGTGTTTAAAAAACTACAGTAATTTATGCCAAATTAAGACAAGGAAATTCACATGCAAGTGCTCGCTAAAAATATTTTTGCACTGCTAATAATTTCGTTCTTTATCATTTCAAATACTGCATCATATTAATGATAACTTGCGAGTCATATTGGTAAGAAAAATTACTGCCGATAACACAGTGACATTATTTACGATAGTATACTAATCGTAAGACCTTACTTGCACTATTCATCGTCTGATATAGATGAGTATATCACTGGCGCCATTGATATCCGCGAATCTAACAAAATATACATAGACTTTGAATAACGTAATCATTTAACTCAAGAATGACGTACGTTGCATTCGACGCACGTGGCGGGATGCGCACACATATGTTGCACCACACATACGTATGCATCCAGTTGTGTGCATTATTTCCCGCACGTGATTTCTGCCTTTGCCGGTTTAAGTAATCTACGAACGCATATAGAACGATAAACACCGCTTTGTTTAGCATGGATTTATTATGAATAATGAAGAGACTTCTCACGTTCATACGAGCAGAATAGCCGATTTCCAAGCCATAACGTCAATGACATTTCTTCGCTAACACAATATCGATTTTCCTGAAAATATTAAGACAGCAACCGCTTCTTAAGTTTCAATTTAAATGTTGGAAATGTGTAGACAAGTAATAAGTTTCGTTCGTTTTAGACACGCTGAGGTAAATTGTTTTCAATAAAGTTTTAATTTTCTAATTATATAAATATAAATATATTCAGGTAAATTTTGAACTTTGATTTTAGAAAGATTAGATGCTCCCTGAAATGTTTCGTAATAATTTAAAACTTTGTTGAGAAAGATTAAACACGAATATGTACACTTGCATGTAAATGTTTAATTTAGTCTCGCCGATACTTATGGCTTGAAATAGTCAAAAGCCAAATTGGAGCAGAGGCGATGCCAGTTATTATAATTAGAATTTCATTAACTTAGGTCATGTCACCTCCGCGAGTTCATTATGCTAGAAAGTTTAAGATTGAAATACCGCAGAAAGGAAGTCTATTAAATATTAAACTGCCGTATTGCGTGTATACCTTACGCCCTCAGAAAGGATTTCTGTTACCGAGACAAAAAGTATTCTTGACGCATTTACATTTCTCACAACCTATTTAGTGTCGAAATAAGACAATATCAAAATGAAATCAATAATTCTCCTCCATCGAATTAAAAAACTATATTGAGACAAGAGTAACTTATATAAACGTAAGTTTATATATTCTTGCGTTTAGAATTGTCCCTCCATCTTACAACGCGCGAAGTTGGCACCGCGATATTCGACAAAAGACGATACATACTCTCATTTTACTCTAGACTTTAGAATTGGTCATTTAAGATTAAAGTATTCCTTTCTCTATAATAAATATGGTTGGCGCTATATCGATCCTATTTTTGTGATACATTGAAGTGTAATAGCATTGGATCCGGAAATTATTCCTGTGGCTGCAGGAGTCACAAATACTTTAGTACAGGAAATTGCATATTATTCAACACTGCGATAATATTTCTCGCACAGATCTCGATTGTATTTTGTCAATACAGCAGGAACGCCCCTCGAAATTTGTCTATTCATTACGTCACGGATAGACGCTATTTGTAGAAATTGTTGCGCCATTATCGTAACGTGTCTACAAAGAGTTGTATATAAATGACTTGAGATTGAGAATAGATACGTGCGAAAAGTTTGCGTAAGCTTCGGACACATTGTTTCAACACCGTTAGAGAAACCGGACACAAAAGCTTTAGGCTTTTCTCCAGACATGTATATCGAGATTTTGCAGGTAAGTTAAATTCAATTTCTCATCTTCTAGGTCTCCATTTTTCTAAGTTAGTTAGCGAACAACTAATTACGTACTGTTCCTAACAAAACGGATGTCTAACAGACGTAATTTGAGTGTAATATAGTCTCTGAAGACATTCATTGTCAATTAGAATCTGACTAGAAGTTTTCGTTATTTCATTGTCGTAAAGAGGCAGTTAAAATAAAGTTGGCGGAAATGCCATTAACAGGAAATAGAAGCTGCAATTACTTAAAAAATCGGCAAATTTAATAAAAACGTCATACAGATATTATATATTTCTGCTGACTCTCGCAAGACGCCTTCGATATTTCAAGACTTTAGGCGACTCTAAGATCGTCGTAAGATTCTCCGTTATAACTATTGTTTATATTCGTAATTCCAGTTATAACTTAACGTGCAACACTATAAATTAGACGCAACAATTACAAACGTGGTTACTAGTGACGATCCCAGATCGCTTGCGAGGAATTTCCGCACGCAGCGCGGACGAGACTCTCCGGCAGTCGTCGTTCTCGCTCGCCGTTGTTTTGAAATCTAGCGCGCGGTCCGCGTTCCGCCGTTTCGCCACGCGTGCGCGGCCCGGCGGAACGTGCGGGCGCTCGTGCGGGCCAGGCACGGCGCATGCGCCCAGTGCCGCGCTCACGATGGTCGATCGCAACGAGGTGGTGATGTCGCGCGTGCCAATTTTGGTGATCCTAGGCGCCACCGGGTCGGGAAAGTCACGGCTGGGCATCGAGCTGGCGCGCCGCTTCTCCGGGGAGATCATCTCGGCCGACAGCATGCAGGTGAGTGCCGCGTCACGCCCGATTCTCGGCGCGGCGGCCCGACGATGAGGTTAGGTGAGCCGCGGCACGATTTTCAAACTTGTCCACCGTCGAGCGAGTGCCCTCGCGAGAGGACGGAGGCTGCGGGCGCGCCGTTTCCCTCCAAGGAACGCCGAGCTCAACGGCACGCCACGGATTCGCCGGGTGAGCGGGACACGCGGAGGTTGTTCTCGATCGAACGCAATCGTGTGCGCGGCGACCGCGTGGCGGAAGTGCTCTTGATACGTAGGAACGAGCGGGCGCGCGAGAAAAGTGAATCCGCGCGATCGATGGCCCCGCGGCGGCCGATGTCAGCGCGAATGCACTCGCGGATGACGTCAATGGAAGCGCGCAATTTTCCGAGAAGGTCGATAACGGTAGTTGCGAAATTGTACTCTCGATATCTCCTTATGGATAAAACGCCACGCAGAATTGAAGACGAGTTGGATATCTTCGCCGACTAACTCGCACGCTCGAGATCGCGACGTCACGTTTGCGCGCCCGAAAGTGAAGTCCGTCCGCCTGTAACGCATTTAAATCCGACGAGGCATTCGGTTCGAAGCGACTCGCGGCGCGTGAGAAAACGCAGCGCTCCTTCCTCTCGTTATCTCTTTCTCCCGCGAATACAAATCGTGGTTTGACGTCGGTGAGGCGCTAGGCAGAGCGACGATAAGAAGAGCGCTCCTAAAGCCTTGTGTCCACGATCCAA
>NW_011967216.1:1245971-1257321 GCF_000949405.1 Vollenhovia emeryi | reverse complement strand
GAACTTGGACACAGTTCTTGAATCGTGGACACAAGGCTTAAGCGACGTTTGCATCTCCCCGAGGGCGATCACGCCGTCTGTCAACCTCGTAAGAATGCGAGAGGACGTGTTATCGTTATCGCCGCGATAATCGATGTCACTGTTATTGCCGGCGTCTCGTTCGCGTCGCTACGACGCCGAGTGCGCCTTTCTCCGCCGGTTTTTCCGCGAAGTCGCGGGTTACGGGAGCGCACCGTCTCGTGGCCCATAAATTAACCGTTTTAATTGCCGCGCACGTCGGAGGTGCGTCCGGTAATCTTAATCGCGCGGCCTTGACACGAGGATCAGCCGCGGGATCGCCATGTAAATCGAATTCCGTTTCTCCGTCGTGTCCGCCGGAGAAAACCCGTTGACTTCCGGCCGGGAACGAACTTCCGGCGAATTAATATCGTGACGCTTTTGCCGAATGGTCAAAGGTCGATCTTTCTTATGCTACCCTTAAACAAATTGGCTTTCCCTTCTGTTTTTATCGAAGGGCTTTTTTACTCATTCTCCTCCCGCGCTAGTATTTATCTGATATCTTTCAAAGAGCCGAAGCTAATTTTTTCAACATACCACTCTGATCCCTTAAGATACGCTTTAGTCGATTTAAACGAGGTTTATCGAGGAAGATCCGAAGGAGGGTCGAAACGTTTATTAAAGAGACATTTTGTTTCTAATTTGTGAGAACCGTTTTCTGTTCATTTGTGGCTCACACTGGCACTCTTCCCTTTTCTTTTTGGGAGCCTTCACACATTTTGGAATATAATTTTTTTCAAGAAACTTCGGGCCACTGTTCTAACGAAGCAACGGGATCGTAGACAGAATTTTTGATATGAGAATGAGACGTAGACTATCGGAAGTTTTTACGTGAAATTTAAACCTTCGAAGGGAGCAATTGGCGTGTGAGTCGACATCTTATACATCCTATAATGTTTTCGCAGCACGTACGAATTAATAGAGGACAGTCCCCTATTATGAGATAGCGAAGATTTATTGCCCTTGAAGTGAAATATGTTTAGTGGACAATTGATCGTTAGATCGTGTAATCGTTGCGACGAAAGACTTGTGATTGAATTTGGACGTTGGAAACCTACTATCTCGCATTAGAGTCATATCTCATAATAGAGGACTTTCCTCTATTCGCTTGTAATTGGAAAAACTATTTGTCATGCGAAGAGTCGATTCACGCGAATTGTCTCTGTTCTATATTTCATATTCAACTTTTTTAAACTTTTGTATTTCGAGGAAATTGATATTAATTCAGTTAGGTAAGTGAAAAAGAAGTTTGTAGACGAGTGGAGAAATTAACTTTTGTTTCTAACCGTAAGATTTATTTTGGGCAGTT
Source organism: Vollenhovia emeryi (assembly GCF_000949405.1). NCBI lineage: Eukaryota > Metazoa > Arthropoda > Insecta > Hymenoptera > Formicidae > Vollenhovia > Vollenhovia emeryi. The sequence continues at coordinate 1,255,955 of NW_011967216.1, read as the reverse complement.
CAGTAAGAAATTGTAGGCGCTGATAAATGAAGATTTACATCCAACGAACCATCGAATTTATCGCTGAGTGTAGTCATTTTTTAACGGTAGGAAATCAAAGTAAATGTCTATTTGTCTCTTTAATCACATCCTTGAACTTTTACACGCGTTCTCTAATTCCTCGCACGATGAACTAGCAGTTAAAGAAAGATCCAAGGTCTTTTTCGTGGCGATTTTCCAAAATAATCGCACTGCACCTTCGACGTTTTAAGTCTCGCAGCAATTTGATTTTGACACTCGAGACCATCGCCGTCTCGTACGTTGCAGTCTCGTACTCGAGTAAGCTCGCTCGTCTCGAGGTCTAGCCGGCGAGTTCTCGCCCTCGCGCGTGTCCGTTTATTTCGGTAGCTTTCTTCGCACGGAGCGTATCGGCTCCAGTTTCGTTTTCCGCTCGTGGCGGCCACGCGTGGCCTCAGTGCCTCACTCGCGTGCATAAATCGTGTTCCCTCACGGCCACGGCGCGACGCCTACGCCGGCACGTGCCGGAGGAAAAAAAATTGATGCTCGCGTACTTCCGTCCTCGCGGACTCTCGATCCCCGCCGCACACCAAGCGGCGCGGCCTCGCCCGGGGGGAGTCGCGATCAGTGCCGGGATTGTTCGTCTACGCGCGAATTCCGCCGGGGACGTGTACTTTCACACGACCAGACGTCACGCGGAGGTTGCTTTTCGTCTTCGCTTGAGCCTAGGCTTTACGCACCAGACCGCAGAACGTTCTCTCACTGAAGATATTCGTTCGTCGAGTGGTTGCTCAGAAAGGTTCGGCTGTTGCAAATTGACTGAAAATTCCGCCCTGAAAGCCTAATGTATTAAATACTGAATCTTCCTACGAATAAAAGAATTTAATTGTAATATTATTTACGGCAGCTCTCCGTCTCGCTTCCTTTGCTATTAAAGTTAAAATATCGAGAATATGTATTGAATTGAATAGTTGAGATCGAGAGGGAAACCGCTGACCAAAATCTTGTACACCAATGCCCACTAATGCCCAGTAGGCATTACTTTATCTTATTATCTTCTTTTATCGTATTTATCTTGTTTTATATCTTATTTTATCTTACTGTACCTTATTTTACCTTATTTATTTTATCTTTATAATGCCCCAGCAAGACGTAATGCCCCAAAAATGTCCTAGTAATGCCCAGTAATGCCGCAAATATGTACACCACAATGCCCTCAGCGGTTTCCCCCTCGGTTGAGATACATGTTGATTGGGGAAGAATCTAATGTTTGATTACAGATTTTGTTGTTCTTATTATCTTTTTCGCAAATGCTTTAAATTTTCGAAAAATAAAATTCCGTTATCTTAATTTTCTATTTTTATAAAATATGTGCAATCAAGTGCGAATATAAATTATGTCGAAGAGGAATCGATTTCCACAGTTTGATTAAAGTGCCAGCCTATTTTTGGCTATTTATACAGGATGTTTAAATAAATAAACATCTTTTATTTATTTGGTATATCAGAATACTAGAAACCCAATTTGCCTAAAAACTGGCTAGACGGGCGTATACCGAAAGTTACTCTCTCAACAACACGGCGGGTCGATTTCTGAAATATTCAGCGCTTAGAATTTTAATATTGCCGTTAAGAAGGCGCGCTGGAATTCTGCCGGAAGAGTGCGAGTGGTTCTCTTATAAGTATCCATTAAGATGATTCGCTGCATTTTTGATGAGCCACAAAGTTTCCGATAAGTTCGTAAGAATTTCGCGAGATTTTATCGGAATCTATCTCGCAGCTATTCTGGAAATCATAAAAGTAGGTGACGATAAAAGATCGTCGGTAATCGTAGATAAAATGAAGGTGAAATAAAGAATTGTTTCGAAAAGTTTGCGGCGTTTCGTTGAAGAAACGTCCTCGCTCGAGAGTTATACCTCCTTAAACGAATACGCAGATATTCTAATTTGAATATTAAGTAGCTGTTCTAGAACTGGGATTATGTGATAATCGCACAGCTAATTTCGCACCGCAGTCGTACAAGATTAATTACGAGCTGTAATTACATATAGAAATCCTTAATTATCTCATTTCGCGCACGAACGCTCTCATTCCTTTCGGCGACGCCGATACGTGCATTTTGTTACCGTACGTATCGCTATATAACGTTTACATTACATGCATTGATACCGCGCGTGTAACTGCGAGTTATGTAGGCTACAACCGGCACACTTGATACACGGTTTGAGAAAGTGAACGTTTAGGCGAGACCTTTCATCAAAGAATACGGACGGGGGGAGCCACGCCGGCGTTCGGGGCAGCACGAAAGCGGCATGAAAGTATAATTAGTTAATAATTTTGTGTAACGAACTGCGCGGCCGAAAGGGCAATTGCGCGCGATTACAAATTTAACGCGGGGATTCGTCTCGCGACGCGCTCCGTCCGCCTCGCCGCGTGTGCCGATTGCGTAAAACCTCGGCGACGTGTGCCATTGTGATACGGAGTCCTTCTTCCACGGCGAGATGCAAAGTCCGCCCGCCGGTATTATTCCGTGGATCGACGTGGCTGCTCGTATCGCGAGGGGGAGGGGGGGGGGGTGAGAATAATTGGCGTCAAAAGTAACGTGTTCTCACGGATATGCGCCGTTAATCCCCGGCAACGCGGCGATAACGCTGAAATTCGTTGATACTTAATCGCGGAAGGCAATGTACTTTGGTCCTTGAATTGAAAATAGTATTCGCCGTCTGCGACGAACCGGCTGCGTGCCACGCATGGAAACTTTCGCTTTAATTCATGCGACTCGTGTACCCGCGGGCGCGGTAGAATTCGCCACTGGGATGTTACTCTCGTTATTGTACAAAACGGGATATTATTACCAAAGGTATTCGCGCGGTTATCAGTTTCGAAATCGGGATTTATCTGTAACTCAAACGGACGTTGTACAAGTGAAATGCCCGCAATGAACATGTGCGATGGCGTATTTTATGCGTGTATTAAATATATGAAAATACAACAGCGTTAAGAAAATTAATATGCGAAACTGAAATTGTATAATGCAAATTTGCGTGTTAATTAAAACCCATAATACGAGAAACAGCCACGTCACTCCCGAGGGGACATTGAATTGAAAGCGGATGATGCGAATTTCAGAAAAAGAAATGGGACGCCGCTTTTCTCGCGGAGATCATCTTTGACAGCAATTGTGCGCGGAGAAACGTAATAATTGGCGCGACAGAATGCACTTCGATAGTGTGCATTATGACCGACGAAAATCGCGGCGAAACTCGTGAGTTATAGCTGGTTATACGGCAGGCCCCAACCGGTTTTAAATCCACGGCGACGCGATGACGCGAGATTTACGAGGCTCTTTTGTCGACGTGGATGCCTCGGGACCGCTCGCAGCCGTTGTTTTATTACGGCGCTGAGCTGCAAGTGCAGGGCCTTTATCAAGATGTCGAGTGAAATCTTGTAACAATTACGAACGATTAATGAATGTATTTAGCTCTGTGGAACGCTGAAGTGATGTAATTGCCAATCAGCATTAACATCATTTGACGTGTAATATTAAAGGATCGTAACCGTCCCAGCTCTTTTTTTTTCCCAGCATTCGCCGTTACTCGCGCGCGCGGGGTTATTGATTTTAACGTTATGCGCGGAACTACCGAGAGATACCTACGCTAATTTAAAAGCGGCAGCTGTTCGAGATTGCACGCTAAAGTTGATTATTGATAATCCTGTTTAGCGCGCGTTTCAGGACTGCGATCTCGTTTAGAACTGTATACGTCGAAATCGGGTCAATTGTTCAAATGGACATTCCCGGCGAATCCCTTTTACGAGGATGCCGTCCAATTCTATTTCCTAAGACTGTTTTCTCTTCGTCTTATTAATTATGCATTATGCGAGATTCGCTTCAGAATGTAGCGTTTGCTACGTCGGTGTTCTCAGATGTTTTAAAATGCCTGTAACAATGTTGAAACTCCATTCGCATAAATCGCGGCGACAGGAGGAGCCGGTAGCGCGAGAAACCATCGTAGGATTTCGCGCGTTAATTTAAGGATATTTTAATGTTTAGACATAACAATACTAGACCGAGCATGTTCTCTTTTAAGCAATGAAGCTCAGGTAGAAAAGGATAGAACGTAGGTGCCGCGTCAACCTTTCTCTTTTTATTCTTCTCGTTAGAGAGAGTATTGCTACGTCTATGGTTTACACATTATGATACCACTAATTATGAATTATCTTCTATATCCAAAAATACCGTGTGTATAAATTATTTCAGATTTACGCGACAGCGTGACAGCTTGGTTTTTTCTGTTCATAATCTCGGGATTAATAAACGTGAATATTTGTCGCGCGAAATATAATTTCCATTTGTCAAGATAAAGAGCGTCTTTGCATTTAGATCGTTTAGAATAGCAGCGATTTCACTAATCACGGTTTTAATCAGTAAAACTTCTTACAGTTTATTCCCCACATTTAATTATTGTTAATATTGATAAATTTATATATGTATTTTTTACTTTAACTATATTTAACAAGAATAGCCGAGATAACAATAATTGTAATCCAATTAATACTATTTATTGCATTGTTATTATGTTTTTTTTGCAACACAACTTATGCTGCATCACTCGGAAGTCGTGTATGGCTGATGTGTCATTCTTCTACGATTAGGAATGCTGAGAACAATTTGTCATACTTCCGTGATTAAGTTGCTGCATTCGCGTGCATTATGTAATTCCCCTCGGAGTTATGCGGTCGTAATCGCACGATTATTCATTGTAGAGTATCGATAGCTTTGGCGCCAAGAGATATGATGTAGTATTATCTCGATTATCGGCGTTCCTTGGCGCTAAGTGTGTGAGATATGATACAATTTTATCTAGAATAAAGATAACACAGGTTAGTGCGGTGTAATAATTTGACAAGTTTGCTTTACAATTACCATTGTATTAAATATTATTTTGATACGGTAAGAAATGAACAACATTAATTAGCATTACGTTTCAAAGCATTTCCAAATAATGCAATTATAAAACTTTGATGGGATTCTATCATTTCATATCTAAATTTCCAATATTTTCAACTTGACAAACTTGAATTTCGAAATTAAAATGAAATTTTGGAAAATCAAGCAATAAGTAGCGCATTTATCCACTTACAAATTGTCTTTTAAAATGATTTTCTAATAATTGGAATTTAAAGATTGATGATGTAATAATTTTATCGCGAGGAAAAATTACTTCGAAATTTCTCAACGATTATTTCCGTTATTACTGTAGATATATGTTTAGAGAATTGTCCGCAGAAAATACGTATAACCACCTGCATTAGCCATCATTCGATGAAATGATAATAAACGTGTCTAGTATTTGAAACGATATTTATTCCATCGGATTTTTAACGAGATTTTCGTTTTGCACATGGGCGAGCGTGCGTTAATGCGCAATGACAGAAATACGCGCTGCTCTCGCAGGTTATCGACCTCAAAAACGTCCAGACGTTTTTCAAACTAAAACCGCTTAAATTCGCGGCTAATTCGAGGGTTCAGACGATGGAAATTGGATCGTGTCCGCAATAACGATCATGCTGCGGCGGCAGCTCAACGTTCGCTCATCTCAAACATTCCTGCCGTGCAAATGTCTTTTTACGGTTTACGAAGCGATTTTATTGCATTATTTTATAACATTTCTAAAGTATGAAAATTATAGCGTCGAAAGCTAACGCGTAATCAAACTGCTATAAAAGATCAGATCTTATCGTTTAATTAATATTAATACTACAAAAAATTTTTCTTATACTTAATTAGAATGCTTATCAAGCAATTATATTCGACAAGATATTAATCACGGGAGATAACGAAATAAGATAAGACTGGTAAAGAAGGAAATTTATTTGTTTTGATCATTTGGTTCATGTATCGATACGCACTTTCTGTATTAGCATCTCTAATTAATTTTTCGTTCCGATGCAAAAGAAGCAAGTACAAATATTGCTTGACTTAGCGATTGCACCTCGATCAAGCTCGTACGCGTTTCCCGAACCGTAATTTCTACATATGTTAGGCGCAAACAGCTTGTGTTTAAGTGTTTTTCTGTAGAAATGCTGCAACAGGATATGACAGTATTCGCAATGCGAATATTACGCTTTAGATAAGCGGAACAAGACGGCTAAAGCAGAAACCAGGCTTATTATTTTGAATTCTATCGTCGCGACGCGACAATTTCCGCGGAATCCTTGTCGTTGATTACCCGTGAATGAGATTCAGAATAGTTAAGAATAAGCGGTGGCACGAATCCGATAATTCCATCTCTTGTGAAGTTTGCGTAATCGGTGTATCAAGGTTATGCTTCTCCGCGGCAGCAGGTGAAAGCCTTTTAAATGCCTTGACAAATCAGTAGATTAGGGAGGGATTTAGGGAGATTCCTTCTTCTCAGAATTTACGATTCTCTTGGGAAAATACAATATGGTGCAACTTTTATGATATAACGATTTAAAGATGTAACTGATTGCTAGTAACCAGACGAATCGATACAGAACAAGTTACGGTAAATCAATTCGGCAGAAAGACAAAGAACTTCAATTTAAAATCTGATTAGTGAGACTATTAGCGAGTCCAGTCAATATTGATTTATGTATATGCATCTATACAATTTCTACGGTACTAAATATATATGCACGGAAACAGTATAAGTAAAAGAAATATTGCATTTCAAGATTGTTAAATTATGATCGAGAAAACATCAGTATATTACGGTATACTGTAATATAAAATAATCCGTTATGCAACTTTCTTGAGCGATAAGATTACACTATTTTTTTAGATTAATTGAATTAATTGAATACATTAATTACATTGAGCTGGAAAATATCATCGTTACATTCTGATTTGCTCCTTCAGTAGGAACGGGTTTCACGAAAAAGATATGTATTTTGTTTCTCAAAGAGGATGCGACAGAGCAGGTTCATATCTTGTTCATTGAGCGCTAACTTTACCGATTCCAGGCGCCGCATTACCGGTTCTATCGGGGAAAAAAGTCAAAAAGTACCTCCATGAATAGACCCATCGATAAATCGTCGCGTTGTACAACATCATAAAACTTAATTAACGCGATCGATTGGCGCGCGGTCGCCACGTGCTTTTCTAGACCGTGAAAACGGTCGAACGATTAGTATATCCTTTTATCAATCCCCTCTTATCAATTTACGTATCACGTAGCAATCAATTTCCTCGCATATCTAATTAACGCGCCACGAGCGACGCGACTAGTCAGCATTAAACCATCAAGTAAAAGAATTACAAAGAACACGTCCAGTTTGGCAAGATGAGGAATAAGGAAGTTGTTATCTTTTATTCGCTCCTTAATTATTATTTAATGTCTCGACGATGTTAGTGTTCACCGTTGCGGCCAGTAATCATAACGCGCATAAACATACCACGACATATAGCGACGATAAGCAGTCTTGGATTCTCTCGAAGTAAAATAAAAGACTCTTTTACGAAAGAAAATTCTCCCCTAAATATTCCTGAATTGTAGTCTGAAAGAGAAGCGAAATTCTTCTCCAGTTTTTGCTAGGGTCAGTTATTAACATTAATCAGGGATTCTGAGGACGTGCTCTCTACAGATATTACACTAAGATCCGGTTGCATCAACGTCACTTAATTTTAACATTCGCTTAATTCGCTCTTCGTCTCTTTCTGTTTCCCTTAGAAAGAGACAAAGAGTGAATCAACCTGTAGTTAAAATTACGTGACGTTGGTGCTACCGAGCCTTAAACTTGAACGTTTCGTAAAGACCTGTGTCCACGATGCTAGAACTTGGTCCAAGTTCGAGTCCCAAGAAATTTGAAGCCAATTAACGTGCAGCTTTTATGGAATAGTTGCAAGTTGATTGGCAATACACATTTCTCGAAACTAGAACTTGTACCGAGTTCTAGCATCGTGGACACAGGTCTTTGCGGACGAGAACATGCGAGTGCGCGACATAATATTTAATTGATATAAGCACGCCAAAATCGTGCAGCAATTACGAGTGACAACTGACTGGTTAGGTAGCAGCGTGAATAAAGGCAGAAGAACAGGTCCGGGCTCTGCACGCGCGTTCTTACGGACGCGTAGAACGTGCACTCGGGCCGAGTTAGCCCATTAGCACCGTAGAGTCTTACTAATTATCATAAATGCCAAGTAGACGTGGTGATACACGGACCGGGTCGTCCGGGGATTTGCGCGGATTCAACGCGTCAGGGCATTAATGCGGCCAGTTTCGCGGTTTCTTGGATGACGCGCGCACTCGCGCGATAGCTATTCACGTCCCGCCTCGTAATTCTACGTCTGTTTGCGTGAGGCTTACTCTCGCGTGAAATGCGGGGTACGTCAATGACACCTTCGAACTCGGGTATTCTGTCCCCTTAATCCGTCTCGTTCACGAAAGTGCCACCCCTAAATACAGTTTACCGCAATTTATTGCACGCCGCTCGCTACGACACGCCGTACACTCTGATAGAGATAACCGAGGGAAGTGGTATGCTTTTAAGTCGCGCCAGCTAAGAGCGAAAGTTTATTGCTATTGTACGATCTCTCGTCGTGCAGTCGGAACATAGCTGCTTTCAGAATTATCTGTCAACCGCCACGCACATTTGTCGAAATAATTTCAGTGAAAGTGTCCGTTTATTGATTGGTGCGAGTTTTGCACTGGAATCTCGACATGAATGTAAAAAATATAAATTTCGTTCCTGGTTGTAACGTCTGACTTTATACGCACACGCTGCACTTTCTCTTAGAGTTTACTACGAAATCCTTTACTTTCTATAAAATATTAAATCCGCCAAATTCTCTACAAAATATAAAAGTGGCATCTTTGTAAATCTTACTCGCGTCATTTGAGGCACTTGAGCTGAAGAAAGAGCCTGACCGACTTCTGAAGGTGTTCGAAAATTGCACATCTCACTGTTATCTCTATCATCGAGGGTTAAAAATGCGGGAAAATAAACGTTTAAAGTAGGAAGGAAAGACCGAGAGATAGTAGATCGGCATCTTTCGCCTACGCGGTCGATGATTTGCGCGTGATCGCGGACAACGAGGAGGGAAAGAGGAAGGACCGGTTTTTGAACTTGATAAGAGGATGACGTGAGAAACTCTTGAGTTGAGAACACACGGGGGACGCTGTTCCGTGACGGCGGTCGAACGAAGACGGACGATCCGATCGAGAGACGAGAGCGCGGCGAAGAGAGAGGGAGAGAGAGGGGGGGGGGAAGAGGGGGAGCGGAGACGAGATCGTTTGTATGCGCCATTTCGCTCCACCGGACCAGTTTTCGTACAGGTACCCCAAAGCGATACGGTCCTCCGCGGAATACTTCAAGGGCCGGCATCTGCCTCTTACAAGTTTGGGCTTGTTCTCGTTGTCGTGCCTCCAGATTAATCTACTTGAATGATACTTGTCTTTAAGACCGCCACAAATTGCGTACTTTCGCAATCTCGGAGCCCACCGGTTAACCCAATTGCGAATCGTGCACGGCTGAGTAATTAAATGTAATTATGTATACATCACTTTATTTATCTTTATTACACATGTACGTATGCGAATATGTGTATATCATTAATCATCATACATAAAATTGTTGGCATTATTTAATTTCTCTTTAGAGTCACGGGTGCTCATATAGTCACGGACTTACGATTCATTATTGTCGGCGTTCACCCAACCCTAATTTTCATTGAGCTCGACTCAAAGTCAGCGGCCTGATGGGCAGTAACTGTCGTGAAAAGTGAGCCGACAAAGAGAGAATCCGCATCTCCGAGGATTTTTACGGCACGACTCGGACGAACCCGGGGACCCTTAAGTGCACGCGGCCATTTGCATATGAACGTCGCTTAAGATTCCCTGGGTGCAATCTAGAAGGAAGAAGAAGGAGTCCTTCTTATTCCTTTCGTGATTCACGCGAAACATTTTCGAACAATTACAGATAATCGTGAGAATAAATCGTGGCCTATATACTCCGCGAATTTAAT
>NW_011967216.1:1210215-1245086 GCF_000949405.1 Vollenhovia emeryi | reverse complement strand
TAAATTGTTTTATTCAAATCGCTCGCCTTACTGCTTTGTGGCTTAATCAATGGCTTCGCTATCATGCAAATTTAATTTAACGTATTTAAAAGAAATCAATATTATTTTAATCCTGACCTTTTACTGAATATTTGATATTTTTTGGCGTTGCACTTTAGCATTTAGACACAAAGAATGTTTACTAGCGACTCTTATCATTATATTGTATAATACAATCGAATTGCCGTAGTTTTTACCATTGAAAGCAGATATCTTTCAACATCTTCATTCTTTTTAAAAAAATCGCGGCAATTTTTCTTGTAACAAGAGAAGCAGAATCAACGATAACGATAAGAAAAAATAAATTATCCCGCTAATAATTTAAACGGGTTTGTTATGAAATTACGAATCGTATCACCACAATCGCCCGCAAGAAATCGAAGGCGATACGCACTTATATGCTGGAGTGTGTTAATCCGCAAAAACGTCTTTCGAAGTTACTGAAGTCAGATCCGTAATCGTCGATGAATATTAAAAAGGCGTACAGCAACTGACGTATCCTAATATGAATTGCCTGAGGGGAAACTAAAGTTTCCATTTGCTCTCATGTCTGCTTCAGGAAGTCACTGTGTTGCAGCATTGTCCGGTCGAGCATCCTGCGAGGCTCGCGCGCCGTGTCGTACATGCTTATGCGATTTCGGACGGATTCACCTAAGCAATTCTAATGTCGCCACAACGACAATGTGCCGCTACGCGACCTATCTGCCCTTTCTACTGATTAAATATTCAACATAGCAGAACCCACGTGATAACCTTCTCGATTTATCCTAGTTACAATTCTTCAAACATACCGTACTAAGATTCGGTAGATCACAGTCTGTTCCTTCCGGGAGAGAGTCGTTTTGAGAAATGCCTTTCCAAACGCGATTTTTTTTATGTTTGTTAAAGAATAGTGCTTGTATCTTTAACAAAAACTGAAAAGCGACTTGAAATCCAGCTGTCGAATAATTAATAGCGAATAATAGCTACTTGAAATAACGCATTCCTTTCTTTCTTTGTTTCTGTTATCAGTAATACATACAAATTCTAGAATGTGTATCGCATAAACATGTTGTGTGAAGGCGCATTTTATGTATTGATTTTGACACACTTTATTAAGGCAATCACTACTTGAAATAACGATTTCTCACTTTTGTTTTTTTTTTATGAATAATATATATGTATACAAATTTTAGAATGTGTGTCGCACAAACATGACGATGTGTGAAGGCGTATTTAACGCATTGATTATGACACATTTTATTCCGACAATCACAGAAGAATCGCTTATTCTTTAAAAACTTTGATTTCCACTCGAAAAACTCGGGCACAGAGTGCGATCGCTACGGCGCGACCTAAGTTTTCTCAGAGGCCCCGATCCCGGGGCACGAATAACTTACGCGTCGATCAGTAAATCTCGCATAATTGCCCTACGATTTGCCGGCGACTTCGATAATTGCCATTGCGAGCGATGGAGGCCGAGCGAGAGGCTCCGTGAGCGTTATCGATAAATCACAACAGAATATATCCAGTACGCGAACTTCCTCCCGTATCGAAGCACCGTTAGAAACGCTCCGTTTATCCGATTGGTCGACACGACGTGGCTTCCTTCTTCTTCAAGCTCCTTAGCCTCGCGACCTTGAGTCTAGGAAACGTTCGCACACCACCCCCTTCGGGTTCCGCTTCGCTCCTTCTCTCATCTATTTCTGAAGTCTCGAATTAGATCTGTCTGGAACGGCCGCGACTTCCGCCAACACCACGTCGTGGAATGCGACTTGTCCCGCTGACAAACTGGTTACGAAGTGACGAACAAAACGAGAAAGACGAATGGTGCCTCGCTTCTTTAAATCTCGACGAACCTCGAACACCTGCTCTATTTAAGTCTGTCGATTAATCTGTCCAGCTGTCGTTTCCGCAGTACTCTTAATTACGTAATCAATGGTTGGACGAAATTAGAACTGACAATTTGACGGTCCTCGCGAGCCCTCGAGGTATCGATCTTTCACCGGAAGTCCCTTGCGTTTCGCGTAACTTTGCGTCATATTAACTCTCGTCTGTATACATTCAAAACCATTGCATAAAACAAAAAACATATAGAAAACTATTCTTTAGGAAAGACTCGAATCATTGTCAGCCATGTAATGTTATTAAATCTCCAGATGTTTTACGTCTTTACAAAATACAGCTTGCATATCATCTCGGGACTTAAAATGAACAAGTACTGAATATGGAAACGATCTGATTGATGGCCGCTAATTTTAATAATGAAAAGCAATGTCTGATTTTTGCCATTGAACTTTACCAATATCTCGTCCATGTATTATTCAGGATCTGTCGCTTTCTTTCTCTCGCTAAAATCTCGCAAGATCTCTTGACAGAACGCATCCGGGAGAACGTCGCTTCCAGACGTGCTAAACAGAAAGTAATTAAGTTGGGCAAAAACGGCGGACGACGCTGATCCGTGTGCAGAACGCGTGAACAGATTTGTTTGAGTTCACTTTCGAAATAGCATGCGAATTATGGTGCGACGAAATGTGGAGTGAGCGATTAGCATTTTCGCTTGCGACATGTTCTTGATTACGCAATGAATATTAATCGTCATTATTATCTTGAGTTAATGAAGCATTATTAGATTAATTAGAAACCTTTATTTCTAAAAGAGGAGAGGAAAGAAGGATCCTCGAAAATTCACCGTAGCTAATTAAGACTATTTTCGTGGCTGCATATCACGCTTTCCTTTCTTCGTATATTTACATCGCCATTTAAACTTTATGTTCCTTTTTAAGGTATATTAAAGAGTCGAGACGTAACTGACGTTTGTTTTAATTCATTTCTATCGATGAATTAATTTATTGTTTATGTGAATGGCTCATTAATCGAAGATCTTCATCTCGAACGGTTCCCCGATCGTTTGTTTGTCGACACATCGCACTCGACTTCTCTTAATCCACTGGACCATAAAACAATTCGTCCGACAAGTGCCTGATGAATGAAAGCTAATGAGGTTGCGAACGCGTGGCTATTCAAGATATCTCGGACGTATACTAGAACCTTGGAAACCTGTTTCATCGAGCGCATCGCGCACGTTACGGATTGCTCGGCACGCTGGTTGCTATTCTTGACAAATCTTATTTCCATCGATTCGATACTTTTCGATTTCACGTAAGAAATTCAGTTGGTATTTTACCAAGTTGATTGATATCTGCATGAGAACGCGTTAATTTAACCATAAAAGTTGTGAATTTCTCCACGCGCGCGATAATGATAGTCACTGGCCTCCAAGCGATTTAAATGTCTTGATACGATTGCCACTTTAAATTTCAAATGGCTTGCGTCATTGACAAGATAATGTTGATAAGGTGTGTATCTTTCTAAGATCGCAAAACGATCGATAATTGTACAGTTTTCTGAACGGTAAGAGTCGATGTAACTGATCCCATTGAATCAATAATTTGACTGAATGGAGAAAATGCCGTTTGGTGCGTTAAGTAATTTAAAGGGCCCAGCGGAATCTTGGTTGCGAGATAGAACCGGTTAACACGTGTCTAACTTCGTTTCTACTTCAGTGCTACACGAATTCTACAACTGTTCCTTCGCTTCGCTTTGCCATTATATAAGCTAGTCACGAAGTACCGATGGAACTTCGTTTGGTAACTGTGCGATTAACGAAGCAGAAAAGTGATTGAAGGCACTATTGAGCCTCCAGGCACGTACTTTATACGTACTGGATTCTTCTTGAATTAAGGAAGGCGGATATATCAGTGCCAAAGCACGGTTACATTTTCGCAGAAACGTAGGAATGTCGGAATGAGAGAGGAGTTACTAACGGATTATCAATTGCCCTGGCAAATGGCGGAGCCGGTGGCGAATATTATTAATTTGGAATATCATTAATTTATCCTTGTCTTTGTTGTATTATAGAATGATACAAAGTTTTCTCTGAAATCCTATTAATGGGAGCAATTATAATTTAGCCATAATTACTTAGGTTACCAGAGATGCATTTTTAGTTTTATTAATTTTATAATTTTACTTTTATGCTTCCTTTATTTTTATTCGTGCCGAGCAATGCGGATTTATCATTGGCTGACGGTAGCCTGTTTTTTAAATTATACATAATTGAATCGTTTATTATCTCTTGTCGTTAATCCTTTATCGATTTTACTAATGCCTCTCAAATGTCTAAAATCTTCTGATTTTGCGCTTGACATTTTCAAGGAGACCTAATGAGTTTCAAACGTTAGCTATTCAATCGTGGTAGTCGGTCATTGTCCCCGAGAACTTTGCCGATACTTTACACGCTATATTTCTCTGCGACGTTTCATCGTTGTAGAAACGATGTACGAGGTTTCTGATCAAAGCTCATTCATGCTGCCGAGCGAAGTGGAACGAAGGTTAGACACTTGCCTCAATCTTTGTTGGTTGCACGGTTCAAGTGTGTTTCAATGGCGTGACGCGATATAGATTATCCCAGAAGGGAATATTGTTTAATATAATAAGTGCGTTGTAAAACTTGTGTTATAGTTGCAGATGGAAAGTTTTCTTTGGCGTTTGACTCAAAGCGCGTCATTTTAAGGAACCACTTAAAACGTAGCATTAATTTAACATCATATACCTAAGTGTGGAAAAATCGATAGGAAGATATTGAAATAAATCTTAACATATATAATACGAAAAATCGGTCCCAAATCATAGAGATTTATTGTCACAATTTATTTAAAATTGGAGATATTGGAAGATAATTTTCTCATTATTAGAAAAATTGAAAAGGATTTAATATTATAAGAAATTATTTTTATTTTACCTTAAAAAAGTTTAAAAAGTTTATTAAATTAATAGTCAATAAAATCTTAATATTAATGTCAACTGATTTTACAAAACTTTAAGTCTAATAAAATTACCAACAAAAGAAACCGATATTACAGAAATTTTATCACAAAATAGCTGTCGTCGCCACAATGATATTTGACAAGTATACAGAATTGGACCAGGGGACCTATTACGGTTCTCGAATTGGGTGAAAATGACAAAGGTGAGTAGCTTTGTCTCTTTCTAACTGTCTCTTTAGTAAGAGACAGAGCCGCTCACTTTCGTCATTTTCACCCAATCCGAGAACCGTAATAGATCCCCAGACCACGATTTACAAACGCTAGTAGGGAGATAATTCGCCGCGTAATACGAGGGTTGCCGCAAACGTTATATAAAACCATGTTGTACGAGGATTTACTGTATGTCTTCATGTTTCGGCATGATATCGAGTCATATAATTATCACCATTTCAAGTTCCCGTTTGTGTAAAAATCAGGTTTTTTAACGCTTTGTATCGTTTCTCTCATATTACTGCCGGGAACCAACAATATGATTTTTTGCCTTTGCGTGGGAGCCATTCTGATTCACTCCCGATGACGTGTATACCTACTCTATTGGACATAACTGCTTATAAATTCACTTGTGAATGCAAATTTGAAAACGCCCGAACGAAAAAATACCGACAGCGATTCTTGAGTTCGGATTATTGAGATAATCACTGATAATTACAAGTTTGTAGTTAATTATTTGTCTCTGTGCATTTAATTACACTCACTACTTCAGCAAAAAGATGCAATACGTGATTTGTGTGAGAAAATCTATCTCTACTTTATTAAAAACCTGTATCTAATTATACTCGTTCGGTATGTACGTTGAAAGTTTTTAACAATTTAATAGGGTGTTAAAAAAGCACGATAAGCACGTGATTACACCGTTCACGGAAAAATAATGGCTCTAATAAGACTCGTGAAAACTTTTAAGCGACGCACCTTTGTTACGGGGCTGTACAAGTCAAATTCAGTGAGATTATAAATCGTGTTGATAAGAAATTGCGTTAATTCGTTAATTCTCGCACCAACGGCGGCAATTTTTTATCGGCAAAGAGCTCGACAAAGTCTCTCGTTTCACTTTTCAACTTTCGCAGTATTCGAATCGGACACGAATTTCTGGCGATTGTGTTGAATGTAATCGCATCTGTGTTATTCGGTGCGTCTATACCCGGCCACAAGCCACACAAGCGGTGCAATTAACGGAATCATTCGATATCGCATAATTTCTATTCATTCATTATTTATCAGCCGTTGCTTATTTCTGTCGCGGCTGTCCCGTCGGTCCCTCGTTATTTCACTTTTAATTACGGCGATTCTCTCCCGGCCCGCAGGTGTACAAAGGCCTGGACATCGTTACCGCGAAGGTGACCCCGGCGGAAAGAAAGGCGGCGCCGCATCACATGCTGGACATCGTGGATCCGCTGACCAACTTCTCCGTAATCGACTTCAGGGACATGGCCCTACCAATCGTAATCGTCACATCTCGTTCTCCTTTTCCGCGCTAACGGCGGCGACTGACGTTTAATGTGACAGCTATAATTACGCGGCGATAAAGATAATCGTTATGCTGTCTTAAGAACTCGTTTGTTATATCTTTTCACAAACTAGCGGAAAATTTCATAATTTGCGATGGTAATGACTACCGTAACAAGTTACATGCATGAATAATCCGATTCCTAACATTAATTAACTTTTGCAACGCGTTTTGAGTCTGACACAATCAAGCGAGGATTAGTTCGTAACAGGTGAAATTATGATTCTCTGAAAATTTCAAAACGTGTTAAAAGAATCCGTAAATAGCGCGAGTAGATAAAATCATCAGATGGGGCAAGCCATCCTTCGCGGGGCGTGTTAATGAAAAACGTGCAAAGAAATGCTTGATGAATCGCAGATGTCGAAAGTGATATTTTTTTTCTTCCGCTTCGCATTCTGGTCGGCACGAGACGCTTATTGTTGTGCGTGTTAAGGTTTATAATTATGCCGATTGGATCTTTCGCGTGCGGCGAAACCATCGCGACGGGTTCACAGCTCGGTTCGCGAAATCGACTTCGTAAAATAAAGATCTTGGACGAAGCCAATCGGAACGCCCCTGATCCTCGCGAAGACCTTGATACGATCATTAGCCACGGTCTCCCGCGCGGATCGCTCGGTCCTGTTCTGATCTACGCTCTGGTCCGACTGTTCCTTTTTCTATCGATATAGATAGACAACCTGCTGGCCAGGAGGAAACTGCCGATCGTCGTCGGTGGTACGAACTATTACATAGAATCACTGCTATGGGAGATCCTTCTGACTGATCCGAAAGAACCGTCGGTGCAAGTCGATTCGGGCGCGACCAATCCGAGCGCGTCGATCGAGAACAGATCGGACGACCGATATAATGTACAAGTTGATCGACTGAATGACGGCGACGATGACGAGACGGCGCCGAAGAAGTTGAAATTCGACGCGAGATTATGCGACAGCAGCAACGAGGAGCTTCACCGAAGACTGATGGAGGTCGATCCGGAGATGGCGAACAAATTGCATCCCAACAACAGGCGGAAAATCATAAGGTAAGATGCAGATTTGTGATCGTTGATACGGAATGCGGGTTGCCATTGTTTAGACGAGTGAGGCCCAGATAAATCGGATATTGTCGCGAACGCGACATTTTCATTGCTTCAGATGTTAAATTAATTGTAACGGCGCGACACCTGATGCCATACATTTTACATAACGTTTTTTAATCACAATTTGAAGTCTTTATTACTCGTTTAAAATAGTGACATACCTTGAGCCTAAAACTATTTAACTAAATATGTGAAACAGGATATCTGAAATTGATTACGAGTTCGTATAATTTTTGAATGAGAAACATTATCGCAGCGCGCCTAAAGGTAAAATATTACTCGTGTCCGCGACACCAAACAGTTACTTACGGTTAATATTTTATTGAAATGCGCCATACGGCCAGCTCCATCAGTGTTATTTGATATCCGGCAAACGTAATGTCACTTGTCGTATTACGTTTAATATAAAAAAGAACGGGCATTAATCAAACGGCTGATATCCCTGGCATATAATAGGTGTTAATTTAATTCGTTGAATTCATTAGCATTTTTTACTTGCTTATCGTGCGAATAAGTTTCAAGGCGACGATCGTAAAGTCTTGAAAACGTCCCAAACTTATGAAATCCTGCCTCCTCGTCGTGACTAGTAATATTTTGACCTACTTTCGAAAAGAGATTAAGATTACAGCTACACATTTTTTTTTCTCTAAATATATACGTCTATGTATGTGCATTACATCTCATATAATAATGTACATTGATCGATTATTGTAACGTAAACTAAATGTCGGTTTACAAAAATTATTATTGATTAATTGTTGACTGCTTACATAAACTCTGATTGAATCTTAATCGTGAATGCAACAAATTTTTGAACCATCAAATATTCTTTGCGTCGAACAGTATGAAAGATCGTGAAAATTTTACGAGGCGCGCTCAGACGCTATAGTCCGTGATACTATGAAATTCTGTTTGAAAAAGAGACTGATAAAAATTCGGAGACTGGGAGATAATGAAGAGATAACAAATGAATAACTTTACTTTTATGGACGCCTCGTCGAATGGCTAACAGAGTTCTGAGTTTTCTCGGCTTGAGTTTTCTCTTACTAATTAGTGAGCATTTTCTACTCGAGATTTTAGTGCGGCACTTATAATTCGCTCGGCGTTATACGAATGAAATGTTCAGGGGAACGCGTTAAATAAAATTCCGTCCTACTTTTGGCGATTCCCGTATTGAATTATCGACTTCTCGGAGCGGACCGGATTGGAAAAACGACCTTGATATATATAAGCAGAGACTGTGAACCAGCTAATGCCGCGTGCTATTGTTCTCATAATTGAATAATTAAATAGCTGACATGCCGTACAATGACGTTGCAGGTAATTTGAGTTTTACGATTCGCGAGCGATCGGTTCGTGAAATTTAAAAGGGCATCCTATATTTACATTTAAAATACATACAAACAATAATTAAATCGGTTTTTTTTATAGATAATGATAATCAGAATATTCCCCGAAATTGTTTTATTTTCCTAAAGTCTTGGGAAAAAATAAGTGACATAACAGTATTGCTCGTGGAAAAAATTATAAAAAATTATAATAAGTAACAATAATTTAAATTTTATCTAAGTGGAGATATTTTGCAAACTTAATTATCAATGTACTGTTTCGATGGATTTCGATTAATTGATAATCAATCAACCTACTTTGATAGAACAATGTTTATCACTTATATCTTTCACTCTCTCTTTTTTTCTAAAATTTTTATTTATTCCCGCTTATGTATGCCATCATCAGATAACGTCAATCGTAAACATGAAATGGATAATGTATCAAATCGTCTCGACTTCAACGTTTCATCCATCGTAGAGAGCTTAGGACATTATCTCGCTGAAGCAATCGGCTGATAGCACGCATCGGCAAAATGTAAACGTGTCTCAACAGTAATCGTAGGTCAGTGTAGAGTCATTTGTGAAATCTCTCTGATCACGTTCATCATACGCAATATTAATAGATAAGAATCGGTGTGCCGAAGAGAGGAAATATTCAGGACAAGTAGCGAATTTTTTATTATAACGTTACTTATTAACTTAATAAGATTAGATAACTACGTATAGCTACTTTACGCGATAAAGAAAAAGAGAATTAAACGTCAGAAACGGAATTATAATTCTTCTATTTGATTTAAAATATAACTTGAAATTACATTCCTCCTGATTTACATACTTGGAATTTTTTTCAACTTTCTTTACAGATTAGAATTTATATTAAAATTATATTCTTTTCAAATTGCTTAGAATTTAATTTAGAATAGAATTTTCCTATCTTCTGCTTGCAATTGTAATTTCTTCATTTTATTTGAAATTTGAGTTAAAGCTATTTTGAACATTATTATGGAATTACAACTTACAATTACAGTTTATATATATTCAGTAGTAGGTTTAATTTCGACACAAATGAAATATAACCATAATTATATAAATGTAGTCCAATACGCAGAAGTTATGCTTTATACGATCACATTTCTCATTCGAAACATATATAAATCGACACGCGATGGAAAGAGTCCCGGTTCTCGCCGGAATTCGCCGTAGGTCCACCTGTTACTTCGCCGGAATTTTTCGCAGAATTGCGGACGTACCTAAAGCTACGTTCACAATTACAGCGACGCGATTTAAATCCTTAAGCTTCCGCGAACCTACGTGTATATCTACGCGATTGTCATTAATCAAGCGAGAAATTCTTTTCCCGTACGACACGTAACGATAATTGAAACTACTTCACGTACCCGCCGTTTCTGATTAATTATGATTAACGGTTTATTGTGTACCACGCCGCGACTAACATCATCAATGAATGTCAAGGCGGCGGAGTGATGCGTTTCCCTGCGGTCCTTCTGGCCTGACTTTCGAACTTCCGTAAGATTCACGATTCACTCCCACAAATCATTCACAATCGTCGAGGTTTCTCGATGTGAATGCGACATCGCCGCGCAAGACGGTCGACAATGGCCAATTAGGGCAGGGTAGGGCAGAGCAGAGGCAGAGCAAAGCAGAGCAGAGCAAAGCAGAGCAGGCACGTCTTTTGGGCAACTGTTACGCTTTCACGTTGGCCACCAGCGGCAGCTGTGCCTCGGAAGCACCTTTTCCCCCGCGATGGCGCACTTTCGTCTCGTACGTGAAAAGACGTCGAACTCTATACAATATTTTGGATCGGGTTGGGTTAGGTCGGGGCAAGGACCACGCTTTGCCAGCTGTCGTATCTTCCTTTATCCAGTCACTTTGCTCGACATAGACGCTTCATCTTGTGTTTACTCGCCGCCAATTTCCGAGCAATAAGTGTTTATTTAACCTTCCAGCCGTCATTTCTTTACATGATCAATCGTGTCGCATATATAATGATTTTGTGGTTGCATCTTATTGTTAAATAATATGATTTTCGATTTACAGATGCCATTGTCAATCTTTTTTTTTTATAATATTCCACTCTTCCTGAAAATATTTTCGTGTCGGCAACGCAGCACTTTAACAAGTGTTCTTTGAATCTGCAAATATTTTCCATTACGATTCAAGGCTTCTAATCTTGACACAATGCACTCGATATATCTCTCGAGAATTCTTGAGGTAAAGCTTCAAGAGAATCTCATTCGCGCTCGCGCGTGATAATGATTTAAACCGTGTCCGGCCGAGATAGCACGCATGTCATCGTACGTTCCGTGCTTGGCACGCAATACCGATGTCGATAAAACGTGCCCTTCCCGTGAGCACGACGAGGGACACCAAGTGTTTTCGTTCCTGTCTCCGACTTCTGCGACATGCCAATGATATTGTCTTTTCCGCCGTGTTGCGCAAACATACACGTGAACCACGTGGGGAGACTTGAGCTACGATACTCGTTTTGCCGAGTGTAAAAATTGCGAGCTAGACTATTGACATATCGCGTGGCAGGAATTTCGCGTGTGCCAGAGTATGCGAGTCCACTATTCCTAGATTATTGTTTTCTTCTAGTCAGGTATTTTTTAACGCTTGCAATCGATATTCTCTTATTACACACGTCGAAACATTAACAATGTTGGAAGAATAAAGAGTCGAAAATGGAATTTCTATTTTGTATCCGTAGGAGATTATTCAATTATTCAATTATTGTGTGGAAGTAGTTGACTGAGGTAAAACGTAAATTCATAAGTGGACAGAGACTACGGCAATTCAATACGTCTGAAATAAATAACAAGTTGTAAATAAATTGTACATTTCTAAAATAATATCTTGAGTGCAATTTGAAGAAAGCTCAGTGTTTTAGAAAAACAAGAAGAATACAAATTTTTCTTCCTCATGTTAATTAGAATTTTCCATTTCAATTGCAATTTTCTGCCTTAAACAGAAAAGGGTTGACTGAATTAACAGCGTAAACCCGTTGATCTAGAACGTGTCCTAACATTGTACCTAAGTGTTCAGTTAGCCTGCTGTTCTCCCGACTTCCTCCCCCTCCTCCCCTCTTAAATTCATCACCTTCCACAAAGTATCGATAACAGTACCCTTCTGTTTGTAACACCGTAGAAAGCGTTTCAATGTTACGCACTTCGAGGACACAGACGGCTTTCCTTATAAATCACAGGATAGTCGGGCAAAGTTGCGGTTACAAACCGAGTACGGATAGGACGAGAGAATTTTCGCGAAGTAAAGGCTGTAAATCAGGATTAATTTAGCAGGCGTATGGTCGGCACGGTTTCTCTGATCCGCGTACCAAGCCACGAAACCGCCGCCAAAGACTTTTCATAAGCTTGGTGATGTAATTTAGCGTTTCGCAGCGTGCGTTTGCATTACAAATGTTTTCTTTGTATTATCGTACATAATTACACAAAATAATTGCAGAGATAGCTGAACGCTATTTATTTACTCTAGGAAAATAAAGACAGCAACCCATTTTGGGGCCTACAATTAGTAATCGAATTATTTGAATTGTTCGTAACATTCTACTCTGGGAAAAATTTTAACCGTTTTTTTTTGTAGTTAAGCAACTTAACATCTCGGTTAGTGCCTCTTAAGTGAAAGTTATCTTTGCGTTACTGAATATCGACAGAACTAATTGAGAGAATTGATTAGTATTACTTTAAAATCTTGGATATATAGATAGAATAGCTAATTGCGACTTTTAGTTACGCGGGGTAAAATTCGTAAAAGATTAGAGTGTGTTACGAACAATCCAAATAATTCGATTACTAATTGTGGGCCCCAAAATGGGTTGGTGTCTTTTTTTTCCCAGAGTAGAAAGGAGATTAGAGTCGGACAATTGTTGTCGGATATTTTGTTACGTGCGTTATAGAAATAACGTCTTCTTAAGACGTTAAGTCGATTTATTCTGGAAAATACAGTGCAAAAGGATCCAGCTTGAATATATATTATATCTTTCTCTTTCAAGTAATTATGCCTCATTAACAAATCCAAGCGCGAGCTTCTTGTCCGCGCGTCGACTTCTTATCAAATTCAAGGTTTCGCGCAATAATTCACTCCGAATAGTCTTGTTTCATTGTTGAATTTCTCTGCGAAAAATTGACGCGTGAACGAATATGATTGAATAACGATACACGCTCCTTATTACATGTTAGCCACGCTTATAGCGACGATGAGATTTACATATAGCACTGGAAGGAACATTAAATCGTTGGCTACTTTATACTTGACGTATAACTTAAATATGTATGAGAGATATCTCGTCCCGATAATTGGCGTTTAAGAAAATATCTCGGGGATAGCTTTCAGTCGGCAGCAATTTTGCAGTTCGCGTCCCCGACTTACTCCGCGGCGGCGGCGGGATGCAAATTTCTTTCCCGCTCGGCGCGCAATACAAAGTAACGGGAGAAAGAAAGAGCGTGCGCGCAAGGCCGGTTCGCGGTAATACTAATTTCACTGAATCAGCACTCGAGATAAACTACTCGCGCGAGCAATGATTTATGGCTGCTCCTAAACAAATTATGTAGATCGCGGTATTTGATTAGTGGCCAGCGCAGAGAGCGATTCCATATAGGCTGCGCGTACGTGGCGCTGATAAGGCAACGCCTTCGCTCCTTTAACATCTGAAATTTATTTCAACCTGCTCGGCTCTTGTTTCGCGAGATCCCTTCGCGGTCTTCTTCTCTCCAACTCGCCCGGTGTTCTTATACAATGATATCATGATCGATGTTATCTTGCACGTAGTTTCATATTCTTATAGTATAACTTGCAACGTGGAGTATTTGAGAATGGCCAATTATTGCCAATTATCCTACGATATTTTCTCATTTCCACCGGTAAATATGAGAATTACTTAATATTCCTTTTATGTTCAATATGCACAGTCATTTCTCAGAATATTTTTCTCGGAAATAATTGCTGTGTTTATTAAAGCAAATTTTAATATTCTTAAAGGCACTTTCTGATGTTAGAATTTAATTGCGAAAGTCCCATGCGTTTCCAAATTTACTATATTTCTGGACGAAGATAAGACCCTCCCTATTATAATGTACTCTGCGAAAATATCGGAAAAATCGCTTCATTTTAATGAACATAGTTGTTCATCGCACGATAGTGGCTTAAGAGGTGAGTAGTAAAGGGAATGTCGTGTCTTTATCGTGGCTGGTGTACCACCATTGACCCCGCCGCTTTAATAAAGCAGCGGGTTTTCGACTCGATCTGTCTGGACACGCCCAGTGATCCTTTCACGCTCCTTTTCCATCTCCCCGTCGCTCCCCGCCAGCCTATCTCCCTCTTTCTCTTTCTCCTTTTCATTCTCCCTCGATCTCCGGTCGGCGCGCGCGAAATAAATTTCGATCATACTTCTACTTCGTCCAGGAGAAGATACCGCCGCCGCGCAGCCGCCGGGGATCTTCAGAACGCACGAAGTTCCGAGGTAATTAAACAGGTATAGTTTAGCTCGTCTTTGCGAGAAAAAAAAAAGAGATAACACACTTCGCCTTAAACTCGTCGGCCGAGAAGTTTCGGGCCACGGGTGGCTCGTATATCCCTCGCATCATTAAAATATACTATAAAAAAATAACTGGTAACAAATTAATATTACACTGAGTGCGAGTAATTATTGGATAAACATACGTACAATTCTTATTGTCTGAATTAACAGCATTTGAGTAATTAATTTGGTTTAATTTTTGAAAAATACATTAAGTTTGTTATGTACGAAGAATCTTAAGTAACACACGGAGTACTTAAGCAGCGCGTATTTTGTCCTGACATTCTTATCTTCCCTTTACGCCATCCGTCTACGAAACTCTCCTCAGGAAATTTCGTGCAAGTTCTCCAATCTTTTCGATATCTCCGAAACTTTTGCTATTCTTATAAGCAATACCCAAATGCGTTCCTCCGCGCTTTTTCGCGGTACAAGTCGCCATCGAATATTTCACCGTTCTGCCAGCGATGCATTCGGCTACGAGCCGTTGCGGTAAATGAAAAAAGAGGGACCTGGCTTGCTCTAAAGGAGTAGAATAGAAGGTCCGAATCCTTCGAGGAAAGCGAGGACGAAATATTCTGAGCGCGCTCCGCGCCGAGACAGGGACCTGCAATCACTGTTTGAATCTTTGCCAAGTGTCGCCGCCACTCTAACTCAACCCCTTGATGGCTCCTCACGGTCCGACCATCCTGATAGCTTCTTCCTTCGTCGAGACTTTGGACTGTCCTTAATAATCGCACGCCTTAATGAATCGTACGTCATTACGACAAGTTAGTTAAACATTTACAAGTGCGCTCGTGCTGTACTCGAATCGAGCAGTATTCTACGTCGATTATAATCGCTCAAACATCGAGTTGACACATCGCGAACGTTTGCCTGATTTTAATTATTTGAAAGCTGAAAGAAATAACAAAAACTATGCAATACGTTTTATTGATGTGTATTTTTCTTGGCGAATAGAAAGATGAACAGTATACATTTTCACGTAAGATCGAAATGACGATGGCTTGTTCTCTTTTCTTTAACGCAAGAGAATAGAAGTATACGTCAGTTTATATCAATTTGATTTATTGATATGCGAATGATCTTTCCTGCTGCGATGAATCGATTTAGAAATATAAGGAAGATTACGTGGGGAAGACTATTTCAAGAAAATTGTTTTACCCTTCTTTCCTTGTGCAACCTCCACTTTCCATTAAATAATGGACAAGAGATCTAGACTCATACGGCGTAATAATAATACGCAATATTATGAAATCGCGAAATTATTGGGAATAATACATATTACCGTAGTACGTCGATATCTGTTTCATCGACAACGTTAGTTGCAATAGCCTTGCAATGTGAATTTCATCTGTCTTACCATCACAATAGCACCTTGCGTTACATTATCTCAGCGATATATCGAACGCTTGCTAAAAGCTTCGTTCTTCTAAACTTTTAGAGATTGCACGGATAAAGAATTCGCGCAGACGTAAAATACGAGAGGAGAGCGTGTACTATTAGTTATAGCATCACATGCCGGAGAATTATGCACGACATTTGTCGCACTTCATGAAAAATTGCCGCATACGTTATCGTCGATGTAAGTTATCGGCGCGATCGTAACAAGGCACCGGGAAAATGTAACATTAAGAAAGGTGGGTGGCACAACGAGCGACACGTGCGTACACGTATGACGCACAACGAACAGACTACTTAAAGCGCCTGTTCCGCAAGAAACACACACCGTGGGGCCTCCCGGTGCTGCACCGTTACGTAACGTCCCGGTAGGGCGTGTTCTCACTGATAAATTCCATAACGATCCGAGTATGCGATAATTACGATTCGTGATCGAAAGATCAACTGCGGGGAGCGACTCGTCGATCAAGCTCAGGCTGTCGAAAAAAGAAAATGGAATCCGGCAGAAAAAGTTGCGTTACCGAGTCGCATTAATTTAAGAAAAACAGCTGGACCGATAATTTCGTATCGGCTTTTTAACGAAATCCCCGCGCGATATCCGTATGCACCAATAGTCTCGAGCGTAACAAAAAATATGCGATATTGCATCTTGTAATTAAATTTCTGAATACAGCTTGCAATATCGTAAATACTTTAAAGAAAGAGCGAAATTGATTGAATTTTATGCTTTATTATTACGAATTTACTTTCTGTAAAGTTGGACAGCTTGGAGAATTGCGAACACATCCTTTATATCTTGTTACTCATCATGCAACTTTTGTATTGATTTGTAATATGATTTATATTGATATGTGTTACGTTTATTTGACACGCATTGTGTTACAACATATTTATTATAAATTGTATAAACTCAGTCTAGGTTGGAAGGAATTTCATAAAGAAATTAAAGGCAATAATATCCGATTGCACATTAAAACATTTGTTCTTTCGATCTGTTTATGGTAATTTCACATATCCGAACAGTTAAATTGTTGAAAAGAATCAAGTTTTGATTTTGCAAATATTTGCCCGTCTTTAAATTGGATTTCCCCAGTACCACTAAATCGAAAGAAAGTTAATTTTCTCATGACCTATTTTAACATCAAGAAACTGTCGCATATTATGTTTCGATTGCGGTTAAAAATTATGAAATGTGGTACAGCATATCCAATATAAATGCCATATGTCGGTCAATTTCTTGCGGGGAACCTGAATAATTTGACGTATATGTCAACGATGTAGTTAAATATTCTTTCTCATTGACGTTTATATAATAAAAAATATACGTATCGAAAGACCATTAAAAAATTTAGATATGATGCATATAGCGCGCTTAAATATTCAAGACTTTATCTAAACTTACATAGACCTTTTGATCACTGACTAGGCATAATTATCGACTACATAAATTCTAAGTATTTAAAAATAAGCCCTCCAAGCGGCGACCGGTTTCCATCATAAATCTAAGATTCCATATACGCTTGCTCACATTACGAGTTGCGTCAGCTCATTATTAAATGAAATCAAAGTTTTCGGTAGCCGTTTAACGTGAGTAAGCACGCGTAACAGCCGTGCACTCCGCGGCTGACCCACAAAGCCGGACTTTCAAGTATCTCCAGTGAAATAATTCCAATAATTCCAGCTGGGCGACATTCGTTCTATTTCTGGTCCATTTAAATCCACTGTGACAATTTAATCACGCTTATGTCGCTGTTCTATCAATTATGTAATTACGTCGTGCAAATGGCATACGTTATTCTAGCCGCGAGCAAAGTATTTTGAAGGAGAAACGTGATTAAAGTGGCAGCCTTCGATATTTCGATTATTAATTCGTTTTAAATTATCAAACGCTATTGCTTGAATATTCACGACGTGGCTTGTAGACATTTTGTCGATCATCACAAATCTTTCTTATTCACTCTGGAAATATTCCAGACGGTAATTTTTTAATAAGATTCATTCAAGGTATTTAACCGAATACATGGGCGAATGTATAAAAGTATGGCGGTATGAGAGAATGTTAGTTTATAAAAAAACATACATAATCCCTGTATTAGAAGCAAAATCTAACTATGTAACAGTATTACATAGTTATATTTCACTTCGAAGATATTCCCGGCGAAATATACGGTTTTCGTGTCTTTCTGCCAGCCTCTTTATGTAGTGGTAATCGCTGTCCACATACCATTCGGTTTATACCATGCGATTTATAAAGCAGCCAAATAAATTTGCTTGTTAGATAGACTTGGCAAATAATGTGACTAAAGGAAATTTATCCGTTTGTTTTACATATTCCGTTTAATCTCGCGGTCAGATGAAAAATTGTCTGTCTGTTTAATTCATTCGACGCGTAACTTTTTATCCGTCTTCATCTCTTACGAATTAGTGTAAACGTTTCTTTTCGAACAGGAAAAGCGAGAGAACTCGCCGTTGTAAAGTTGCCACTTTATTTTTAAAAGTCTAAAGTTTTATTATAAATAATAGTCCCATTTATATCCGCAATAATTCCATAGTTACTGTCGTTCCTGATAGACTTCAGAAATTAGTTGCGTTAATTTGGATAGGAAAAAAATGACATTTGAAAATGAGATGCTAATTTCTCGTGGCACCTCATACTTTCAGATGTCATGTTTTCTATTTAAATCAACGGAATTGTTTCTAAACGCTAGAGACTGTAAAACTATTGCAAGTGCAAATGGAACAGTTGGTAAAACTTTCGATTTTCCAAAATAAGGTGTCAACTTCACGGTGGCAGAGAATTCAAATCTTACTTCACGACTTCATAGAAAGTATTTAAATACCCCATGATGTTCGTTTTTCAAAAAGAGCCCAATATTTTATGAATAATATAAATATATACCCTTCAAATATCGTACGATACAAGTTTGAGTGAATTAATTGTAATAAAGTTACACTGAGAAAATTTTCCATCGGATAAACCAGTGAAATAGCGTCATGATTAATTTTTCCGATTACGTTTTCCGATCAAATTACGGATACATCCATAGACGTAGGAATACCTGGACGAAGCATTGTGCCGCGGGGGTGGTCCACAAACGGTGAGGGGAATGAAATGTCTATTGTAAAAGTTCTCAGCGTTTCCAAGAATTTCTCGAAAAATTCTAAGAATTTTTCAGCATTTCAAAGAATTTTTACGTAAACATTCGCAAATACATATCGAATAATCATAACTTAAATATTTATCGAAAATTAATACCTGAAATCGGAAAATAGAAATTACTGCAATGGTCTTATTGTTAGTTCACGTCGTATAATGCCTCACGATGTGACAATAGACACTAAATATCCGGCACCAAGATGGCCGCGACGATAGATTCCCCTCGCCCTTCAGAGACAACTCCCCGCGTTTATAAGGGTACCTTATTATGCTCCGTCCAGATATTTTCTACGTTCATGGAAACATCCGATGAAATTTATCCGATAAAATGCAGTTACCGATGAAATTTTATCGAAAAACCGATCGTATTTTTTATCGGATATATCCGTTTGTTATTATATGTAATTGGATTGTCCGATTATATTTAATCAGACATTTTTCTCAGTGTATATAAGATTACACTGGCATTATTATTGAATTAAAAACGAGTCGCGTAATTTTCGTGTCTCACTCAATCCGGAAAGGATGAACGACGAATCGAACGATGGGTTGCTTGCAGTCATTCATGAAATTCTGTCGATCGCACGCTCTCCGTCGTCGTCTTCTTACATCGTCCCCTGTTGCATTGTGTACCCTATCTTTATTACGTTTACCTTTACCCTTAACCGTAATGGGATAACGAGTTTATTGCCGAACGGCGAATCGATTCGATCGCCGCACACCGCGATAATCCACGTTGCCGGCGCGGTATACACCTTATTAGACGTATTTTATCATCTTGCGCGCGCTGACTTTCACGTTTCATGCAGAAAAACAATTATTTCGCTATCGCGCGGCCGCGACTATTTCCTGCGCTCCGTATCTCGGCCTCGCCGTCAAGTTTTACGTTGTTCATTTCATGCCCGATAAGTGCTCCCTCGATTCCCTTCCCACTTTTCCCACATCGTCTCTTCGCGCCGCGGTGCAGGAAGAAGAACGCTAAACACCTGTGTTCACACCAACGGTGCCTCCTAAGTGGATGTATCGACCTACCTCGAGAAAAGAACGAGAGACCGCGGTCTCTGCAAGTCCCCCGAGCACTAACTCGAGCGTTTATTAGCGCCGGAACCTAAATATGAACAGGTGGCCTTATACCTTGTTTGACTACGAATTGCCGGTTGTCGGATGTTAATAATTGGAAGTAGCTCGCGCTCAGGGCGCGCGCGCGCGCGCGTGCGTGTGTGCACCAATTAGAGAATTTCATGGCGCTTTTAATCGCGTTTCGCGTATCATTTTTAGACATAGCGAAGCAGATTCCCTGAAAAATTGATTGATCACGGATCGATTATCAATAAGAATCTATCATTTAAAGAAAAAGAATAGATGTCAGAATAGACTTTTGCGAGAAATAGATAAATTTCGTTCGGTCGAGCAGCGCAATCGTAAGCCGTCTCATCTCGCGGCTCTGATTAATTCCACCAATCCTCTCCAAACTCTCCGTTTTCTCGCGCGGACGGGGCGCCCGCGGTTCTCCGGATTCCCGAATAATCGTGCGATGAGAATAATCCTGGTTGCCGGCGCGGGAACGACGGAAGCACCGTTAAACGACGGCACTATTATTGGAGCGCGGGTGGAATTACGTTACGCTTGTCTTTTATTAGCCGACGGCCGTAGCCTCGCCTTTGCCGCTTCTCGCGCGCTTCTTCCTACTTCAGTCTCGCGAAGCGAGACTCCCGCGGGATGACTAAAGTCTGCCCGGCTCTCTTTGGCATCGCTCCAGAACTGCTCTGCGCCGAGAGATAGATTTTACCCATGACTCTCCCTTTCTATCTTTCTCTGTCTCTTTCTCTCTATCTCGCTCTATTCTTCTATTTCTATCCTTCTATCCTTCTCTCTCTTCTCCCCCCCTCTCTCTTTGTGTCTTTCTCTCTTTCTTTGTGTCTCTCTCTGTCTGTCTGTCTTTCTCTTGGCACAACCTTGGCCAAGCAGGTACGGCTGTCATTGCCACTTGGAGTGGACTATCTCAACGAAGATCTTTTTTCGACCGAATACTCCATCAGAGACGAAATGTCTGAGTCTGTCCGCTTCTGAACTTTTCCGTAGAGCATAAAACAGCATGCTTTTAATTAATGCAATCTTTTGAGAAAGATATATTCGGCTTATATAATTTGACTTTCTCGTATTTGCGAAAAATTAGCGTAAAGCACGTACATGTCTAATTATGTGTCTATATTTAAAAAAAAATTATAAGTCGAAAACTTTCGGAATAGTTAATTGGTGCATTCGCTGCAACGGAGATTTCGATCGTGTTTCAGCGTAGATCATACGAGATTTTCATCGCCGCCAGGATAATATCAGCATCATGTAATTATCGATAACTGGAACGTTGGTTGCAATAAAGTGCAAAGTGCTTGAGAACCGTGCTTTTTCGTAATGTTACAAATGTCGCTGCAAATCATAGATCGAAGGAAAGATGCAATTTTATTGTGTATCATTATAATTTTCATGGGCAACTTTCCAAAGCATTGATCTGCCAGATCCTTTAATCACAATTTACAGATATCACAAATATTCAACCTGTTTTTGCCAACATGGATAGGTGCACTGAGAAAATTTTTCATCGGATAACCAATTAAATGGTGTTTCCGTTGGTTAATTTTTCCGATTAAATTATGGATACTTCCGATGAAATTTATCTGCTGAAATGCAGTTACCGATGAAATTTGATTGAAAAACCGATCACATTTTTTATCAGATGTACAATTTAATCGGACATATCCGTTTGTTATTATGTAACTGGATTGCCCAATTATATTTTTCTCAGTGTGATCATAAGTACCTATCACGAAGAAAAGGAACAAGAAGAGAGTCGAAATTTTGTAACAAATTTATAACAAACATTTTGGCAGCACCAATAAAACGTAAAATTAACTTTCTAAGGAAACACTTTATACAATAATTATTTCCTAGAAACTTGTATTTAGTTGCACGTTACAATGAAAATAAAGTAAAGAGGTAAATTCAAGATTACCTGGACTACAAAAATTCTTGAGTGAGAAATTGCGGTAAAAAAGCCTGGCAATGCAGTTGCAATACCTTTGTGTCATTGAACGGAGTATAAAAGATTGAATTTCTTTCCCTTTATTATTGAATCATTGAGATTTCAAGGATCGTGACAAGTGCAGCAAATCCACGGTTTGCTATAGTCGATGTCAAGCCTTTCCAACGATATATCCTCTCCCCCTTTTTCGATGCCTCCGCCAAATGTTCAGACCTTCGATCCTTTAATTATCGAAGCGCAAAGAGAAATCGCAAATAGTAGTACATTACTATCTACCATGCGTGTATATGGGCCCTCGTGTATACACCTTATGGTCGGCATGGCGCGCGGCAGGATTTATGGCAACGGCTCGACTCGCCCGCGAACGAAAATGCGAGTGGAAAGTGGTCTTTTGCCGCGCGGAACGACTCGTAAAATTCTAATCTCGCATTATCTCTCGGCGGCGTACGTTCTCCTTGCATATTTCGCGTTAACCGCATTATACCTTGCGCGGCGGCGAGCACGATGGTGGCGGGTCGAGAAATCTAACGTAGGGGAAAGTACGACATAACGAATCGCAGCGGCCTCGCGCCCACTGGTCGGCTCCGCTGGGTATCGGCTAGGATTTACGCTGACCTCATTCCACCGTCCTAAATACGTTGTACAAAGTAACACTCGCGAGGCATTAGACCGCTCTAGACACGCTAGACGCGGTTCGGGAATCCGAGCGACGAGCGCGAGCGAGTGGAATGGAGCCAGGCCGGTCGAGAGTATCGTCGTCGATAATATACGAATAAAATGGCGAACAGATAATCGACCAAGCCGCACGCGTACCATGACACGCGGATATTGTTTCGGATGCGAGCGATTCCCTAGTAGCATAGTGCATTGACCAAACATTGGTTAAACATTGGCTCAATATTTCGTTGTATTGGGCCAATGTTTGCCCAATGCACTGTGCTACTAGGGTCGACTCGACAAACAGCGTTTGGAATTGCACTCAGAAAAACCGATTTATTTAGGGTTAAACAAATGAGATACGTTAAAATCCTGTTTCTTTAAACCTACTAAATTTTTATTTACTTCTACTAAAACATTTGCCCAGATTTCAAGAAATAGGTATGAATTCTCTTAGAGATTCCTCTCGATCGAATCAAATTTTAGTTAGGGTAAAGAAATCATTTTGAAATTAAATAAAAGTCTAGTAAGGTCAAAATTCAAAGAACATTTATTTGATTTCAAAGAAGCTTTTTTCTGGTTGTGAATTTGGTTTCGTTCTTTCGTTCGGATAAACGTCATAGATAAACGGTGATGGAATCGCGATCTTCTCTCCTCTATTTTTAGATCGCCGCTCTTGTGATCATTTTGTAGGAAGGAGCCCTTTAAATGACGCGAGAGATGCACCGATACGGGAGTTAATTTTATTAAGTTCTTTCCGATCGACGGGTTTCTACTTGAAGTAACAAAGTAACCATCGAGATGTGGAATCGCGTGTCGTGGGAGTGACGCGCCACGGTGTCTTTAAAATTGACTTGTCCCGGGAGAAAGTCGCCTTTTCCATTCGCCGCTCGCCGTCTTTTCCAATTCCCGTCGATTACGCGCCGCTGAGAATTGCACAATCGGTATCGGACGATTTGCGGCCTTCCCTCCCTCCCTCCCCGGAGAAAAGAGGGAGACGTAAGAAACGGCGAATCGAAGCCGCGATGCGGATCGGAATCGGAACGGGATCGTTCAGTAGATACCCGCCTTTTTTTTTTACTCCCCGGGTTCTTCCCGCCAATATCTTTTAGCCAGACGATCATCTCTCGGTGTCTCGATGTCGAGATACTGCATCTCGGCGGATTAGGTATGCAGGTTCAACAGGTTTTAACCCGAAATTAAATGCGCGCTCTCTTTGTTAATATCTCGACGTGTGCCAATTAGAGCTCGGCGTTTAAGAAACGTGCTTAACACTTCTTCTCGAAGCGCTGCAAGCGAGATATTTTGTTTTAACGTCTGCTTTGACGTACAATTTTCTCGGAGAGAAACGCCCGGACCGCGCGATACGTCGGGCGAATCTTGACGATAAAGTCACGAGTGTGTCGCGATACCGGTATCTGCGCGCGATGTTTCGTAATGGATTCGGCTTAATTAAAATGGAGATTACTAAATGAACATCTCGTTAAATGACTATTTTTACCCGTGCGGCTTCGCGTTCAACAGATTAGGCCCGAATTCGCCTCGATAATACGGCTGATGAACCAAACTCGAGTTTCTGCGTTCCACCTCGGCGTCGTGCTCGGAATTTCGTATTTCGCGAGGATATCTTTGAGAGTCATCGAGGCGTTCCGCACGATCGACAGGACGATTTCTGGGATCTGCCCCGTAGCTGCTTTTCGCTTCAGCGACCCCCGAGAGTATAGCTATATGCCGAATAATTGAATTGAGAATTGCAACGTCAGACGCGAGAGGTTCAGCGTAATCCGCTATTATATAATTAAAGTGGAATTGCTTAGGACGATATCGAGCACGACTGATTTTCAAAGAAGGGACAATGAGTTTTTAATTAATTTTAGCAGAGGAAAGTCCTCTATTATGAGATAGCAGGTTTTCAACACCCGAATTCAATCACAAATCTTTTTTTCGCAACGACTACACGATCTGACAATGAATTTTCCACCAAACAGATTTCGCTCCAAGGGCAACAAATTCATGGTGGAATCAACTGATGATGCCTATTAATTTAACAGAAACCCCGATGTCCCATTTTAGGATCCTGTCTCATAATAGGGGACTTTCCTCTATCTCCTCTTGTACGTGAAGCTTGCCACACGCTTTAATGTTGAAATCTGATTTCTCAATAGAAATTTTCATTTATGGACGCCAGTGTTCCAATCGCGAATGCTTCAGAACAATGCCTCAATTAAAACCGGAGATATTATTTTCATGACTCAGAAAGCATGTATGAATATTAACAAAAAAACGTATCCGCCTCAAGCTTGTTAATCATTTTATATTATGGCAATTTTATACAATGTTCATAGTATTTCGATTAAAGCGGTATATCGTTTTCACTGAGCGTGAAAAAGTATCAACGATTATTCAATGGTTTCAAGATAGCAGAGTGTGTGCGGTATGGCATTATCGTTTCATTATGTAACGAAAGAGCATTCCGAGCCACTATCTCGTTAATTATCGTAAAATACATCCGTTGCATGTCAGAGAATATTTACGACTTTTTCGAACTTTGACGATACAAAAAGGCCGTCGCAAAGTTGATTGGCGCGAAAGAATCGCCCGCATTCGCGCTTTTTGAAGAAGCTACGCCATTATACGCGAAACGGCCCGTGATTGATAAGTGGGTGGGCGGACTTTGATCCAATAATCACGACGGCTCGATGAAAGCGCCGGATTAATTATCGCCGGGACACTGCGCCGGATGTTTAGACGCTTAGGGCTTTGATTGCGAACCAACTCGCTCGTTCTCGTATAAATTCCAAGAATAGGCTTAGCGCACGCTTCGAATTCGCGCACCCGGAGCAAGCTGCGGCTCGCACGGTCCACATTTGAGACTCGTAATTAGCGAAACGATATATTTATCGTCGTTATTATATCGCGTGCACCCAGAAAAAAAGTTTCTTTGAAATCAAACAAATTTCCTTTGAATTTTGACCTCGCTAAACTTTCATTTAATTTCAGAGAAATTATTTTTTTACCTTAACCAAAATTGTATTTTATTTATACGACTGAAATCTCTAATTGTAAGAGAATTCATATATATATTTCTTCAAATCTAGCAAATGTTTTAGTAGAGGTAAATAAAAATTTAGTAGATTCAAAGAAACATGACTTCAACACGTATCTGACTTATTTAACTTAAAGAAATATTCTTTCTGAGTGTGCAATTTCTTCTTCGAATTGCAATTTTATTTTTTACGAGAGAGACATATATTATTCTTGATTCCATAAGCGTTTTAAACATTCCGAAAAAAAAATTCCGATCCCGAACGATCTCCATTTTCTCAACGATGGCGGATTCCCGCGCGCGATCGGATTTCGCCTATCAGACTATCGGGAACGCGTGGCACGACGTGACGCGACATTGCACTTGCATAACTTCGATCGTTTGTTCCGTGTTTCCACGCCACGTCTCGCGGGAAGACGACGCGATTCGAAAACAGCCGCAATTCACGCGTGGCTCCTTAACGCGCGTGTCGCTTCGACTCCTTTCATTGAAATTCTTCAGCGGATCCGCGTACTAATGCTGGGCATGTACACGGTATGCAAACAGTGAGATGGAAGCGGCGGAGTGGCTGGAAAACTTTAAATTGTCTTGCGTGAGGGAACTCCGCGAGAGGATTTTTAACGTTGTCAGGACAGCTCTTTACATAAACGTATAATTCCTTATATACGAGTATAACTGTGTATTTTGCGGAATTTCCCTAAAGAACTCAACGACTGTTCATTGGGAAATTACTTCTCTGATAGAAGATACTCAAAGTATGATTCACAAAGTGGAAATTACACAGAATCGAGGGGAGTTTTTAAAAGTTTATGAAAAAACTTTTATCGTCAAGGATTGTTTTTCAAGCACAAATATTTTTAATGCTTGTTTAATTGAAATTATCTTTTCACAGACCAGTGAGCTACTGTTTTGTAAAATCGCATTCGGTGTGCTTGAATACGAATTGATTGAACTATCGGATACAAATTTTTTTTTATATTAAAACTAAAAAGTAATAATTTTTTAAGTAATTTGTGCAGCTTTAAAATATCATTTTTAACCTTATCACAAAATCATGAATATTCATATTTTACTTATCTGATCCTAAGTGTGTCTCACTTAGAGCTGCGGTAATCTGAGATAAAGCGAGTTACAAAAAATGATCTATGAACAGCTAGGATCATAGGCCGCATATCTTTGTCCTATAACCTAGGCCAATAAATCGTCCGATTGCCAGAGA
Organism: Vollenhovia emeryi; assembly: GCF_000949405.1. NCBI lineage: Eukaryota > Metazoa > Arthropoda > Insecta > Hymenoptera > Formicidae > Vollenhovia > Vollenhovia emeryi. The sequence goes on along the minus strand of NW_011967216.1, from coordinate 1,218,198 downwards.
CGTTCGGTCGTTTACCTCCGCGGCGCCGTTTCCTTCGGAGAGAACGATGCCGCCGTGCGTCTAATTTTCATCCTTTTTTTCCCCCGTTTGTCTCCGCCTCTCGTCGGACTCCTAGAAGGAGGCGCTGACGACCGTCACGGAAATAGAAAGCCACGCTCAGACCCGATGTCGTCGACAAGTTCGCCCGCGTTGAAGCCAGCCTGTAGGCTGGCTCTCCCGGGATCCGTTTACTCGGCGACGACGGCGACGACCCAGTCACGGAATTAGGCGACCCTCGTTGTCGATCGAGGAAGCCGGGGACGATCGTTAATTCTGGAGATAGAGCTCCAGGCTCGTAGAGACTTTTGTTTCCATCGCCGGCCGGCTCGCGTCAATTTGCGTGTATTTATACACGCGCGGCGGCACTCGTCAGATATTCGTCATGTCCTACCTCACGCACGCATCCATTCAATCTTCCTCGCTCCTCTCGCAGATAGGATGCAGCTTGAGCGAGGAATCATACCCTGAGAAAAATTTCCATCGGATAAACCAATCGAGTAGTGTTTCCGATGGTTCATTTTACCGATTACGTTTTCCGATTAAATTATGGATATATCCGACGAAGTTTATCCAATGAAATGCGGTTACCGGTGAAATTTGATCGAAAAACCGATCATATTTTTCATCGGATATAATGCAATTTAATTGGATATATCCGTTTGTTATTATGTAATTGGATTATCCGATTATATTCAATCAGACATTTTTCTCAGTGTACGTATTTGTTTGCGCAAATATAATACAACAAAGCGTCGATCTAACGGCCAAATAACATTATACAAGAAGAAATTTCGATAATGATTGTAAAATTTAATTTTAGAATTTTATAAAATTTATATGTATTCGTGTACGCGTTTCGGCAACACAGTGCCTTCTTTAGCATATAAAACTACATTAAGAAAGTCAAAACTAGAGACACAGTTTTTACAAATTCTATAGACGATGTATTACGTTGCAAAATACAAGTTACATCATTTCGAATTTTGATATATGTGTCGTTAACTTAAAAATTATTTCGCGACATATTCCAAACAGCCATTAAATCACGTCAGGAATTCAGACACATCGAGAGAAATTCGAAGCTCAGATGGTCGCAATGTTCACACTGAGAAAAATGTCCGATTAAATATATAATCGGATAATCCAATTACATGATAACAAACGAATATATCCGATTAAATTGTATATCCGATGAAAAATTTGATCGGTTTTTCAATCAAATTTCACCGGTAATTGTATTTCATCGGATAAATTTTATCGGATATATCCATAATTTAATCGGAAAACGTAATCGGAAAAATTAACCATCGGACATACTATTTAATTGGTTTATCCGATGGAAATTTTTCTCAGTGCAGAGTCACTTATTAAGTGTAATATCCTCGGTTGTTTGTTCTCGACTCATAATACATATTTCTGATGCGGCAATTCGCCTGAGCGATAAACGTAAATCAAGATGCAAGTCATAATTAGTTTATGTCGCACTTACGGTACCTCGGCGCTTATCGAGAGGCGACATTTCCGAAGACTGTTTAATACGCACTAGACTGGTGTTCCATGCCAATTTGGATCTTATTTTAGCGTCGAGATAAGAATCACGATGTTACGGCGCGTAATACGCTGTGCAATTTACGCGAGACGACGTGCGCTAATTACGAAGCACCACATTCCAGTCTCTCCGATCGTTTGACGAATGGGCCCTCTGATAATCCGACTTGCGCTTTCGCGAGGCGACTGCTCGCAATCTTTCTCTTTAAATCGTGGAATGTCTTCGCGCGGCCACTCATCGCACAACATCTTCGAGACGCGAGTTCGATCACCTTAAGCATCTGGCAGAGACGCCGAGGCGCGCTCGCTAATTACGAAAAGTTCCTCCCTTCCTCCTTCTATCTCTTTCCGGTGACGAGAATGTCGTCGAAAGCTGGTCTTAAATATCGCAAAGTTCAGTATTACCGAACGCGTAAAATAGACGGCTAGCCGTTTCTACGAGCGACAAATTTACGAAAATACACGAAACCATAAATAACGTGTTCTTTATATCCATATAAAATACTTGGATATAACAAACATGTCCGCAGCAATATCGTACACGCATAAATTATCATTCTCCATTCTGTAATTTCCATGTTTATGTATTCGTGTATTCATCAATGACAGTGAATATATTTTTCATCAAATTATAAATATGTTTTGTTTCGGTAAATTGTTCAATACTTGATTAACTATAAGAAATGTCGCGCATTATTAGTTTATCGTGACAAGCCATTAAATAGTTAGCCATTAAATAGATATAAATCAGTGATAAGAATATATTAGCGCATACTGATTTTTATGCTTTGATTAATTCGGCGTGACACAAAAATTTGATTGTTTTACAAAAAATTAAAAAGTCGGAAAAATATAACACTGCTCAGATTTAAGTACGAATTCATACACGATATCACTTAACATTATGAAAGGGAGAAGCGGGGACGCGTACAAGAGATCCGCGAAAGTTGCGGATTGGTGAAGGTCTTTCTCGAATCTGTTGCAGATCTCTGGAGATTTTCCACCAACATGGAAAAACGCATACCGAGCTTCTGAAAGTCCAACGCAGCGCCGGTGGCTGCGGATTAGGGGGGCCTCTGAGATACCCGAACTCCGTTATCTTGTGGCTGCGCTGCAATAAGGTATGCACGACGTGCGTGGCCGCGTTCTTTCGATAGATTAAACTTCAATACGCCAGCGATCGATATCACCCTACTACTGTCGTAGACAGACAGTATGATGTATCACCAAAATAATGACAGAAGTGTGCCTCCTGTTTGAGCTTATCATCCCGTTTCCCAGACCATTACTTCTTGCAATTTGTCTCTGTCAGTATATTTTATTGCTTATCGATTCGCCCTCCCTTTGAGTAATCTCGCATGTAGACAAAATAGTCGTAGTAAGTATTAAAAAGCGAGGGATCAACGTGTCCTGATTCTCGTGTATAATTTCATTTTAAAGTGACATAAAAATTTAGACACCGTTTTCTTCATTGATACATGAAAATAGGTTAAATGAAATTTACGTTCGATTCTTCCGTAAACGTTTTTTGTCGAACGTCGTCCGACATCTGCAGTCGTTTTCCATTTAATTGTTGCCTGAGGCGACTTTTAGTATATCATTCGTAAAACGTCTTATCCTTTTTTACGAGGATCTCTTACGCAAAAATATTATCGCTGATTTTTATTAGGAACCGTAAAACCTATTTTTATTAGTATACCGTATCACCGGCCTTCGGATTAATATTACCTTCGTACTTGAGAATCCACTACTTACCGAAAATGTGCAATGTTTGTGCTAGAATTTCAGATTTGTCCACGTGACGAGAAGTAATGTAACGAATAAATAAACTTCGGTTCTCAATCGCTGATTTAAGTAAAAGCAGAAAAAAAGACGTTCGCGCAATTACTGCTGACCATAAAATGCTATCGCGTCGTGCGTAGTTAAAGTTTATTGTGCTCGGTACACCACGCGGGGCTTTATCGACATCCTAAAAGCATCGCGCTAATCGACGGCGCCCATATTCAGCGCGTCGTGATAAATGTTCTTATATTCTTATTTTACGGGTGCGATAGAAAAATTTCGAAGGACAGGAATTATCGCCGTTTACGCGACGGGAAACGCGCGGGAGCGTCAGCGCGTTAATTTGTCGGGCGGATTTAACGCGGCTCATTTCATCCGCTTCGTCGCCGCAGCCTGCTCGCAAGCTGTTTCGGGTTACGTCAGGACGAGATGATATCGCCCGTCCGTTTTCGGCTCTGGATCTCGACTGAGGAATATAACTGTATCGCGCTCGCGGCACAGCGCCGCGCCGCTCGTTTTCCTTGATAAACGATAAAGTTTATCGCCTTCGAACGCTGCCCGGTCTGGTTTATCGTCGCCTCCGTTAGGTCGGGATAATCGATGGTGCCGCTTTCAGCGCCGCGCAGATACTCCGTTCCGCCTACTCTCCCGAAAGAAATCGCTATCCCAGGCTTCTCATGACAGCGATCACAGAAACTATCACTCGGCTAAGCTAATCCGAGCTCCGAGGAGGAAGGGACGTTCAGTCAAAAGCAAAATAAGAGTCCCGGTCAATAACGAGAATTATTTATAATATGACTGTGGCAAGTGTATTAAGAAAAAGTCAGAAGGCAAAAATTGCATGTAGAAAGTAGATAGATTATACGCGAACGTTCTTATTAATTATAATTTCGTGCAATACATCCTTCTACCGCGCTGTATCTACTTGTTCTGACTGCATCGCGCGAATTACAGTCTTGTCAAAGTGTCACCGTTTCGCAACGTGATGTTAAATCATGCGTGCTTCGAATGAACAACGTTTCGAGAAAATCCAGGCTAATTGCGGGACGATGGTGTTGATTGCACGGCGTGCAAATTTATTGGATCTAATATGTAATCAGCGGCGAAGTCGGATAAAAACGGATAGAAACTTCGATTCTAGGCTACGGGGTGTTACTTCATCGGAAACATTTACCGAAGTACGGCTTTAGAAGCGGCAGAGCGGAAGTGTCGAGCAGCCACTGTCACGAGGACTGTCATTTCTCCAATAGCACTTTCCGCATTATTAATTTATCCGCGGTTCTGCTACGCCGACTCGCACGTAAATAGGAAAGCAAATTAGAAATTACTTTCCAACGATAAATACCTCAGAATTGACTGCCGCTACGCGAGAGAGCTTATTTCGACAGTTGCCTTGATAGAAATTCACACTCCATAGAAGCACAATATAAATACATGTACATACGACGTGTATCGAGAGTTTTATCAATTAGCACCTTCTGCGATTCATCAAATATCTCAAGAATATTCTCTCGACTTACGTAAGAAGAAAATTTTGACGTAATTGCACATTTATTCTCTCGCAGTCAAATTCGATTAATTTTTTTTTTTTACGTAATCTAAAAGGCACGAGAAATTCTCGGGTGCATGCGACGTCGTTCCGCAGTTAAACTACCGAATTTACGGAGATTTACGTGACACGTTCGGGCTTTAATTAATCTACGAATCGATTAACCTTCGTTCTGACGTTCGAGGCTCGACGTCGTAAAAGTAAAAGCACAGCGAAGCCGGTGTATGCTAATATTCAGCGCGATATCAAAAATCGTGAGGCCGTCTGACACAAATACCGCGTCCGCTCGAAACCGCCGTATCCTAAATACCGCGAAACGATCGGTACCCAGCGCGATTTCGAAATCGGAAGTCGATCCCTCGGCAACCTTGCCTATGCCGGTGCCCGTAACGGCCATTTGAGAATTTCTTTAGCCTTACGTTACCGCAGATCTGTGGTCTAAGACTTTCCCCGAGAGCGGCGACGTTAAGTAACGGCGTGTTCTCGAGTAAGGTCCCGTTCACACCATATTTCTCAATCAGGTGGACTGTGCCGCGTATTGTAACGTACCCGGGAATGAATGGAGTTATACTATATTTCGCGGTATATCTATTCTGGTCAGCTAATCTCTTGCGATGGTTGCATCAGCGATTTCAGCTTTTACCGCTTATGAATGATAATAACAATACCTAGGTATATATTTACATTTAATAAAATACTCAATTAAAAATCGCCCAGCAACTTTCTCATTTTTTACTTTGCCCTTAATTTTCAAATTTAAAGTTCTTGAAAAAAGTCCAAGTCTCTGAAATCTTTTCGTGTGGAGGGGAGTCCCCTATTATGAGATAGGCTCCTAATATGAGATAGCGGGGTTTCCGCTAAATTAATTATATTTTGCCTCCACCATGGATTTATTGCCCTTGAAGTTTCGTGGAAAATTCGTGGTTAGATCGTGCGCGTAATTGTTGCAAAAAAGATTTGTGAAATTGAATGTTGAAAACCCTCTATCTTATGTTAGGAGCCTATCTCATAATTGGGGACTTTCCTTTATATAATTCACGGAAAACTACTTTTCTAAATTTAAATTTAACTAAACTAATGAATGTAAGTTCAAAAGATCTATGTTGGGCCAAACATATGATATGTTATACACATGTGTTTATTAATTAATATAATGAAATCTCGCGTAGATAATTTCTGTTAATTGGAGGCGACTAATGCACAAGTGAAATCTAAAGAATCGTGTATTATTATTGTACGATTAAAATTGTTGCTGATGACGTGCCGACATACTTTCCACGAATCCATTCAAAGGAAAAAAAGAGATAGAGATGATAGTGTAAATACGGCTTAATGTAGCTCGTACGTCATCGTTTTGTGCATGGATCACTGGCTGCGTTTCGCGAGCAGCCGCACTGGAATGCCAGATTTTTCTGCCGTATTGCAAATACCTCCCTCCTCGCCTACCTTTCCATCGATCCTTTGCAACCATTTGCACACACGTGAGCGTACGTACGAACGCATACAGTTATCGCGCGGACGAACTTCCGCCCCTTTTCCATTGGGCGCTGGAGAGTGAGAGGCGATACGATTTGCTTTTCCCGTTATCGGCTACAACCGCCACCTTTGATAGAGTGGATCGATTAAGTTCTCTCGCGTGATCGAGGATCTCGGTGCCTGGGCTAGTTACAAAGTTGCGAAACAATGAGCGATTCCGGACGGTAATCGCAGAGATCCTGAGATATGCATGTAAATTGAACGTAAAGAGATATGAATAGGGGCGAGTGAAAAATGAGACGAGGTGTACAAATAAGGGCAGCAAGAGGTATCGGTAAAATCACATTTGTGTTAAATCCGGAGAAACGATATTGTTTCTTGGCAGGCTCGCTTGCGTCGAATTTGTCGGTGATGCGACTAAAACCGCGCGCTGTCGCCGGCAGTGTCGGGGAGGAGCATCCCGCAAACCATTCATGAATTCCTTATCATTTTCGCGCCACATATCTACGACGTATAAATAACCCTGGGTGTGCCAAAATTATCTGCGCCTTGAATCACCGGTCGTAATGTAGGAACCGCGACGGTTGCCGTGTCACCCCGGTCATTATGTCTCGATTTGCGGTCGTCTCCGGTTTTATTAATAAATGTCTCGTGCTTCACGTGCCCCATTTTACTTCCGCGATAAATCCCGCGTCCGCTCGGACGAGCGATCCCGATAGATAAACGTTTTGCGAATGAGACGAAATGGGTCGAGTTCAAAGAAAAATACGAGCAATTCCACTCACACGACGTACGTCGTCGAGAGTCGTGCGCAATTTACGAACGAAGAAATTGTCACGTGCCGTCTCTCCCGTTGCGTTTGTACATAGATTGTCGATCAATAAAAGTCCACATCCATCAATCGCGGCAGTAATGTAACGTCGGCAATATGTGTCCATCTGCGTGCGTTAATCGCGACAAAAAATTGTTTGGTTAAATTCTAAATTAAAAAACCAAGTAAAATACTAAATGCAAATGAAATTAATAAAATTATATTAGCTTTACTATTGCAAATCAGTGACTATTCACTGTTTTCAGTGATAATCCACTGATTAATTTTTAAAGAATGCACCAGTTAATACTCTAATATTTCTAATTTTCTGAGTTGATGTCTTATATTTACACATCTTTCAATTTTTGCTATTATATTGTCTTATATTAAACCAGATCCAGATCAAGATAATAAACACTCTGGGGAAAAAAGACAGCAACCTATTTTGGGGCCCCACAATTAGTAATCGAATTATTTGGATTGTTCGTAACACTCTACTCTGGGAAAAATTTTGACCGTTTTTTTGTAGTTAAGCAACTTAACATTTCGGTTAGTGCCTCTTAAGTGAAAATTATCTTTGCGTTACTGAATATCGAACAGAACTAATTGAGAGAATTGATTAGGGTAATTATGCATAAAAGGGGCCTCCTCTCCGATTTGCTTTATTTTTAAATATGTTGTTGGGGATGTCTTCCCGAGTCATTTCATATATACAGGGTGGGCCATTTTAATTTATACAGTCGATTTTTTAAAAAACTAAAAGAGATATGAAAAAATG
>NW_011967216.1:1197282-1207933 GCF_000949405.1 Vollenhovia emeryi | reverse complement strand
ACCTTGATTAGTATTACTTTAGCTAATTACGATTTTTAGTTACACGGGGTATAATTCGTAAAAGATTAAAAGGGGTAAAATTCGTAAAAGAGTTACGAACAATCCAAATAATTCGATTACTAATTGTGGGCCCCAAAATGGATTGCTGTCTTTTCTTTCCCAGAGCACGAGAGCAATTTATTTCAAGTGCGAATAGTGTCGACTTACACGTTAAATGTTCTGACATTTTTTAGTTTATTACACATCTATTATTTGCACACTTTTGTATTTTAAACATTTGACTACTATAATGCACAATCATATATACTTCATCGCGCAATATCGTGAGAAATCTCGTCGCATTTCTTAACATCCGTATTCTGCTGCGAGCATTTTGTTGCGCCGTCTCTTTTTCCATCAAGATATCCGAGTGCGTTTCCGTCTGGGAAACGAGAGTTTCCTGTTCGCGAAGAGGAAGAAGAGAAGCGCCGAGAGCCAAATTTTACGGGGGTACGAAAACTCGAGTTTGTAACAAAAGAGAGTCGAAAGCGTCGTAACGACTAATTAGTGGAACTAATTATTACGGTGTGGAATAAGCGCGTTTAAATTCGCGTAATCACACGTATTCTCGCAGTTCGATCCACCATACATCTCTTATACGGTCCGAACTTACCGGATACGTGTGACATTTCATTAAAGATGAAGAATTTGAGACAACGGCATGAACCTGAGATATGCGATCACGTTAGTTGCGTAAATTGATTTTTCTGTCATCCATCGCGATTAGCGCTGCCATTATGGGGGATACCCATTCTGGGCCGAAACGTTGATCCAGAACAGATACCGGCCTGAGTCGTTAACGCAGCAATTTCGTTTTACAAGTCATTAAGGCTAACGAGACCGTTCGGCGATTTTTCGTCGAGAGCGATGCCCACGATACCCCGGCGAGATGCCGCATTTCGTCCGCATTGCGGATGCGAAAGCGCGGGTTCGTGAAAAATCCCGGTGACGACGAGCATGCTTTACGATCGCTCGGGCCGCATTAAACTCTGCTGACTGCCAAGACGGGGCTATCGCGAAAATTACCCCGGGAAAGCCGACGCGGTTAGTATATCGCCGTGAGCGGAATTTATACAACATGATTTTTCTAGGCACGAAATGCGGTTGGCAAACGAGAGGCTTCGCTCGAGAAGACTCGCGAAGCTAATTTGCAGTGCGGTGGATTAGCCGTCGATACTAATTATTATGCAGCGCCTAAGCGTGTTCAGGTGTGCGCAAATAAGTGCTGTTTGCGATACACAATGCTGTTTTAGAAAACTTCTAGAATTACCGGGTATGGGGGGAAGACAAGTATAGATACATATTTATACACTTTATTTATCTTTAAATCGTTTAGTGCCTTTTAAATACTACAGTTTTAGCATAAATCAATTTAAACGTGCAAGGGCGTTTTGCGCAATATATCTCTAAGGTTAATTTACATTTCATCTTTAATTAATTCTCTGGTCTTATTTTTGCATCGTTTGCTTTAATCGTCGCTATTTCAGTGACAGAAAAATATGTTGGTTACGAGCAACGTTAAATGTATCGAGAAAATTCAAAGCCAGCACCGGTTTTCTAAACGCACGTAACGTTATTATTGACTTTAAAGAATGATTAGATCGTTTCCATATTATATTACTGTTTGCGCACGTCGGTTATTTGTTGGTGAAATCATTTGTGCGCATTGCTGTTTTCGCATCGATCGAGTTCTCGAGCGATTCGTTTGCTTCCTTCCCGCCCGGGAAGTTTGGTCAAGGCTACGTTTGCAATACAGTAAGCGTGTACACTTCCGTCTAAACAACGTCACGTGTTATCTTTATTCAATAATTTAACATTATAAATATGTAACAGAAGCGTAAACGAAACGAAAAGTTACACTTTGATATTGCGAACACCCGCGTGTGTTTTGGCATTCATTAGCACTGATTGTGAATCAGTTATGTTGAGGAAAAAATAACTATATGTTTTATTGATAAAAGCTTCTGCATTGAATCCATCCATTGATTTTGCGTGACTTTTTTCAAGATAAAAAAAACATGCAAACTACAAGTCGGTGCATACCTCGCGTAAGTTGTTTTTTCATTGTAATTTTTTGCACAATAATCCTCAGTTTAAATTGTAATAATTACACGAGCTATCGTTTCATCTCAGTGAGAATTCAGAATAATTAATTTGCCTTTGAATAATAATATTGTAACCATTTTTAAACATTTTGTTGTTTGCGCAACATATCAAGGTAATATAAAAATTCATCGGATTCATTAAAATCCAAAATAATTTCGACAGCAAGAATTTATTATACTTTCGCCGTGTGTATATTTTATGCGAATTTATTAAAAAATCCATTTATATTTAGCAGGCTAATATTAATAGCATTTAATTAAATAATTCAACATTGTAATAAACACTCTGAAAACTCTTCTCTTTAGTAGCCGCAAAACCTGAATTGTGCATTTAAAAACTTAGAAGATTCTCTTTTGCGTTTCGTGAAATATTATGGAAGTGTAATTTCGTTCACAAGTTACGTTCCAGATCCTACAAGCTGCAGTATTTTATGACTTATCGTCCACGCAGACACGAGTAAATTATGCAAATTCTGTGGAGAATTAAACTGTACCTTCCAGATAGGGGCGTCGTAAAATAGCAATTGCCGCACCGTTGCATGCAGATCAAACATCGTTTGATGTTAGCGTTGTTTAGATTATTAATTCCTTCCTTTAAATTAACACCTCTTTAAAAACTAACGAGGTTATTTACATTACTATATGCTCCGTTTAGATAGGACGGAGTTGCAAAGATATTAAATAGATTCGAAGTATTCGATAGGTGTCCAAGAACTTTACAAATAGAATATTAAAAGATTTAAAGTAATTCTTGCAATACAATTAACATAAGTATCTTATTTCAATGTAGCATTTATTGTTGAATATTATTAATACTCAATAATCAATCGTGTTATCGATATTAATATATCATATTAATAGCGTTGAAAAGATAGGGAAAAAATGAGTTCAAATTATACCGAACACACAGCGTGTAAACTATTTACTCGCGACGCTGTCTTCGTTATCATCGCTCGTGGAAGCCGCGATTTACGGCATTAAGGGATACAAGTCAAAGCGCGTGATTTATAAAACGTTCGCGAACCTTGGAAAAAAAATCAGCTTTTTATGGACAATCGCATTACCGGGCAGATACGATCGAGGTGAGCGTACGTTGAAAAATGACATCCGAGACGGCCGAAGGCGTCGTGCGCGACGAGCGTAAAATTCGTCTGACTCCAAGTCGGCTCTCGTATACGGCTACTTTCTACCCGGCCCCTTACTAGCGCTCGCCTCGTAGCGCGGGTTATCCGCCTCGTGCGCGTACGTGTGCGCATGCATTCCCCGGTCTCGCGTTACGCGCGTGGTGCGCCCGTACGCCGAGGGCGGTCCCCCGTAGTAGCGTGCACCGGCCGTGTTATTTTTATGAATGACTCGCCGGCAACGTAATCCCGCGCGTGCAACTACGACGGCGTGCCACAGCCTCACCGACGCGACGCATCCGCGCTCGATAGAAAGTTGAATGAATCGCGCGACCTCAACCGCGTTCAGCGATTCCGCTCCCGGTGGAGCCCGCAAGATCCGTCTGAAAATAACTTTGTAGAATACTCAATTTGTAATAAAGATCCCCCAGGCTTGCGAACCTCCTTTTACGTCAGTTTTTTTCGGAACCTGTCTCTTTGCTGCTTCAACAAACAACGTTTAACATACACGTGAAATCAGACGCAAAATCTTCGATTTTTTTTTAGTAAAAATGTGCTCTTACATTTTTAATAAAATATCACTTGCGTGGCATACAATTTTATACAGTTATGTAGAAGCTATCGATAACTAATCGAAATACTCGGAGGAATCTCTCTGAAGAAGATAAAAATGTAGGAGTTTGGATCATTATCGACGTAGTAAAAGATTTACTCACGATATATACGACACACACGTATAGATTATCGCACGTAAAATGTGTTAGTGATAAAAATTAGGTGCAGTAAGGCTTATCGAACGTGTATTTATTTCGGCGACACGTTCCGAGAAGAGATAGACGATCCATTCTCTGCGGCCATCGACTAACAAGACTAGCTCAGTCGTTCGTGACGTTTGCTGTCCCAGATTATACAGACCGTCGCGATAAAATCCGTTTGCGTTATATCACATTATGTAATGCAATATCTCACATGAGATGCTTCCGGAATTTTGCGATTTCCAAGGGACGGCAATATCGCGCGATAAGCGAAAAATATATATCGATATGGGAGATTCCGTCTTCCACCGCGACAAGATTGGCAACAATACAATTTCGTTCACACGTATTTCACGATATTTCGATTTCGAGTTTAATGGACAATTTCTCTTGGTCAATTAGAAGAGACAGCGAGCTTTTCGTATCGATTTCCTCCTATCGAAACTTGCATTTTATCTCGTTATCTGAGGACTATCGTCGTTTGCTTTATAAAGAATCGTATGAGGCATTTGTGAAATATGCTCCATTTTGTACAATGTGATACATTGTGCAATAAAGACATGGGCTCTGTACGAACGGTAGAACCCGTGTCAAATTATATCTTCTCGATAAATGCCATACGTGGCCGTCCGTGTGGGAAAGATTATTTCGCGTGTCCAGGCGAGGAGAATGAGGAGAAAGGCGCGCTTCCTGTTATCCAGAGGACGTGCCGCGATGGGAAAAGGGTCATCGAATGGCCCTGAGTTCGGGGTCATCCGTCTCGGAGGATGTCTGGACGTTAATTAAAATGTGCCGCGCATCTGGCCGAGTGCTGTTTCTTTCTTCCATTCCCTCGCCCCCCCCCCCTCCCCTACTCCCTCGTCATCCTTTCGCCTTCCTCCCCGGTCTTGTCCTTCGTATTGCAATTTCTTCTTGCGCGGTGTATGCGTGCGATCGGCCTGAGACTTTTAAAGCGCTCCGAGAGTGTCACTTGGACGGCAGCTGCTAGGTCGTCTATGTGCGAGGAGCCTACGCGATCCGAGGATATGTCGTCATTTCCTGCCACCGACCGACCACCGACCGACTGGTCGCCGGTCGACTTCGGAGCACGCCGGCGAATACATAGTTTACGGCCTTCCTATATGTATGACACCCGATAGTGTCTTGCAAAAACCGAGTCTCGGTCCCGCCAATGTGTTGTACATCAACGACGAAGAGCGAGACGGTCGATCGGCCTTGACGTGGACGATTAAACGATTTTACATTTTTATCGAGATAAAATATGGAAATTGGAGACGAGATATACGGCGGCATTATGTTATCTAAAATGGACTCGTATTATCTATTAGCGGCACGACCGACGGAAAGGGAAGTTGTCGCTATATTTGGCAGAGCCATCGGGCCTAGTAAATGGTTTAGTAAATAGTATTACGTACATAAAGGGAGCTCATTGTTTTCAGACGCGGAAATAAGGATGTTCGTTCACACGAGTTGACTTGTTAGTGTCATCCAATATCTTTTATTGCCGACAATAAAGTGTGGGTAAAGTCAGGGACTTTATTCCTGGTTCAGTAGCAAAGAAAGGCGAAGGTCATCCGGTAAAACGTTATTTCTTGCATTTTATGCAAGCAGCTTTTTTCCCCTTCCATGTTCGCCGCGTGATTATTTGTCATTCTCGCGTTTCGTTCGTAGACGACAGTTCTGTTACGACGAACAAAGGAAAGAATGATGATGGGGTTACTATTTTTATCGCCAAATAAAATATATGTTACTAAAAAAAATATATAATAACACAGCGCTTATCCAAAAGATCATCGTTTTCGATATTTTGATTTGATAGATACGTAAACGCGACTGGCACCGTAATTTTTCGGCTGTCTTCGGCTTTCAGCAATAAAATCGAAGAAAAGTGGTATAAACGGCAATCGACAGGGTCAGCCATAATGCTGCTCCCTCTCAGCGGGATAGTCCTTAGGAATTTATTTCTCGCATCCGCACGTCATTTCGCAGACTCCGGTCGTAACTTCTGACCTTCGTGGCGCTTACGTTAGGGTTGAGTCAGAGCATGGCCGTTTTTAAGTCCAGCAAAATTGAAGGACTCGGATTACAAAAAGAGGATCTAACCGTCATAAACCTCGGAATAATGAAATTAAGAATAACGTCGTGCGTAAGATATTCTTTTCCGCTCAGAATGCTTGTTTGTCATGCGCGTAGGATTTCAAAGAGATTAAGGTGGAGTGGGGTAAAACCGACCCAGAAATTGTAAAGTTTACTTTAAACTGATGTATTTTCTATGTATTCCACTAAAACCTAATAATCTTAGTGTTTTTATTTAGCGCATGGTTTATTCTTTAAGTTGCATTAATTTGGATTAAAAATAACTTCTGAAACTTATGATTTTCTTAATAAATTAACAACAGTGCTGCTAGGGCGGACTTGCCCCAGAACTGGGGCAAAACCGCACCTACCTGTTTAAAAATTATTGAATATAATATAATATTTATGATATAATATAATATAATATTTTATTACTATAAAGGAAACTTACCTTACTATACTTTGTGCCTATCGAAGATAAACACATAGATTTGTAAACTATTGCTTAAATTATCGTTTTATAATGCTTAACTCAATCTTTGCTCTGCACCTGGAAACACCATGAACTTTCTCGAACAAGTTAAATGGGGGAATCACAGAATACATGGCAACTACCTATGTTGATCATTGAATACTAACCAAAGGAAGATTTCTACCTTACAGTTGGTACAATGCAACGTATATTCGAATAAATAAGGGCCTAGTGCGGATTTGCCCCGTGTACGGATTTACCCCACTGCACCTTATATGATAAATAAATAATTTTCAGGTATATTAATTGATAAGCTCCTTTGAGATAAATTAATGATTATGATAAAGGTGTTAGGAGCATATGACGACAATGTGAGAATCGATATTGTGTTAATAAAAAGATGGAGAGAGACAAAACACGCATGTTGAATTGTTTTTCAAAATAAATATCGACAAATTAAATAATTTTCAATTTGATATTACAATTTTTGCTGCTGCAGAACGAAACAATCACGAATCTTGTCGAAGCGAACGATCAATGAATCAAGGATTCACAATTGCATTTTTAATTTACCATTTGAATTATTCCGGGCGTAAAGTGCGCTTGTAAGAGCTGCATCGTCGCTTTCTCACGGTCGGATTTCCTCGAGTCACTCTTCAAAGGAAACTTACAGAATGCATCACTCTGGCCCTTTGGACCAAACGGATCGAGTCTGCCTCTCTTATCGCGGTCTCGTGAAAATCATCCCGGAAGTCACGCCGCTCGTGCCTCCAATCTATACCTCAAAATCCGGGAAGCTGTCGATAGGGAAACCCGTCAAGTCAGTCGACCGCGAAATCAAAGTCTTCCGCGCAAAGCAAACACGTCCGACAAAGGAAAAGTGGCACTCTCCTTTTGTCCAACGTATTTTCCCAACCGTTGTATTACTTTTGGAAGCATTTGAGAAAGACAATGTTATTCCCTATTACTTGTTATAATTTTTCGTTTGTAAGTAAAGAAATGTGTAATTAATATAATCATTATACAATTATGCACTGAGTGTAAAATTGATTATGAAAAAATTAATTATTATTAAAGAAAAAAAATAGACATTATATACTTTAACAACGTCAGTGTTTCCTTGATCATATCTGGCATTTTTAGTAATACAGAAAATTTATTGTGAAAAATATTACCTCAGCCAGAGTTTAAACCTGGACTTCCTTACACTCTAGGGCGTCTCAAATCGACGTCCAATTCGACCACTGAGGTATGTTAATGCCCTGCATTAAAAATGATAGATATGGTCAAGAAAACACGGACGTTGTTAATCACTGCTGGCGACATTTAAGAATATTCTTATTAGTTGATTATATACTTTACACATTTATAAATATCGTAAATGTTATATTGGTTGTTTTTGAAATGCATATTAAATACTTTTTATTTTCGTTACGAACGTTTAAATTTTAGCTAAATTTAAACAAATAAAATTACTAAAAATTTTTAGAAATTCTCAAAAAATTACGACTATCCTAAAGTAGTTTAATAATAGATATATTGCCAATAACGCAGGTACGGCTTTTGAACTCAACACTTCCGATGATCGAAGATGTGCCGACAATCGCCGGTGCGATGTCTAAAATTTTCGACGCGCGGAGCGTCTTTTAAAATTAGACAGCCTCCCACGATGTCGGTACCGCGGTGTGAATGTGCTCTTAACATCGCGAGTCTACAGTGAACGCTATTAATAAAGCAATTATAAGGGCTACGACCGCTATTGTCGTTACTCAGTTACGAGAGCCCGTTCGCTCATAAAATTTGGACGCGTCAGGGAGAATTCAAGCGGCACTGCAAAACTTTATGCACCTTCGGAATTTCAGCAAATATTTGTCCAAATAGTTGTATTTTGTCGCGAATATTGATATCGTCTTTTTAAATAATACAACAACATTTTAAATAAATTATTAACACGATGCAAATTCTATTGGCACTATTTTCTTAAATATAATAGATAATGTAGACCCATAGTAAAATTAGATTTTTTATCGGCATTTCTTCACGTTGCCAAAGCATTATCTTGCCGCTATTCTTATCTCATATGAGTTATATTTATCTTCTGTCTACTACCGATAAGCCGATAGCTACCTACTCTTTTAATATCAGCAAGTCAATCACTGTTTTTTCTTCGAGCTCGAGGGACACGTGTCACACGGGGTCACAGAAGTCGCTCTCCTCGGAAAGGAGGACTCGAGCCATAGGTTTCTCCCCTTCGAAAAAAAAAGGATGGGCGCGATTCGGGACCGGCGTCAGCTTTTTCCGTCGTCGATCTTTTATTCCCCACCTTACTTTTTATCGTCGCGTCTCGCATGCGGATCTGACTACGTTGGTTTTAGATACCGCGGCACGCACGGCATTTCCGGCAACTCGACCCGAAGCGCGGCGTCGAATGCAGCCGCGAATGGTAGAGCGACGAAGAGCGAAAATATCAGGAGGCCGTTGTTTCTTTTGTTCGGCTGAATTCGCCTTAAGGATGAGGCGAGCGAATGATGACGCGCAACACGCCATTACGACCGTTCGTACGCACCCGCGTGGTGATAGAGACAGCGGAAGCAGCGGGAAGGATTATCGCCCAGTGACAGGGATACTACCTTCCAGACGTTCGTTAAGAGTCTCTGAGACGTTTTCACTGAAAGCTAATCCTGGATCCGGTCGACTATTTCCGTTTTGTCCGCCGAATTCCCGGAAGTCCCGGATGGAATTAAATTGATCATCCTTTAACCCGTGGCTTTTCACGCAACAAAGGTGTCTCAGGGCGGACGGAAGTTTCCTCGACTTAATCGAATATAAATAAAATTTTTCGAAGGTATTTTCAGGGACAGATGGTAGATAGGATCCTAATATGGGATATCGGGGTTTTTGCTAATTTAATAGGAATCATCTATTGGTTTTATCGTGAATTTATTGCCCTAGGAGTAAAATCTGTTTAATGGAAAATTCATTGTGATTAAATTTTATGTTGAAAACCTGGTATCTCATATTAGAAGCCTAACTCATAATAGAGGACTTTTTCCTATTATTATTTCCTCTATTATTTTATTGTACGCGGTTGAGCCTTTCTTTTTAAATTTATGAAGAACGATAGATAAGCGTATTATACGGGAGAATGCAATATATCGTTTTATATTTATATAATATATCAATAATTATTTTGTCATATCGCATATTAAATCGCCTTTTATCTGACACAGATAAATAGGATAAGAGGACTGATTCACGGGCACACAGTCCGGAAAAATACGTTGTCAATGAGTAATATCGCGATGATTCGATTACGCAATGCAAAAATTTCGTTTTATCTGAAATCCGCTGTTTAAGAGGGGACAAGAAAGCTGTGATCCTAGGAGGTTGACAACGCCGCGTTGAAAGCGTTCGGCAAGTAAAAGCGCCTCAATGAACCACGTTCCTTCCGCCGTCGTCCGGTATGGCGAAACGTGGTAAAATTAAATGGCTCTCGCAGTAAAGCGTAGGTCTCGTCTCGCCGAATGCCACGGACGAATGAAGTCATTAACGTCGCGTCATTAACTCGTACATCACGTCGGAAATTTATGTGCGATTTGCGCGAGACGCGCCGCGCGGATTTGCGCCGCGCGCGAGCCACGTAATGGATTTTACCACTTATCGGAGGACAGGATCACGCGAGGATGGGATCCTCCTGTAATTGAGTGCGCACGATAACGCCTTCGCACCGCTGCGTATTACTACTCGTCCTCTCGACGAAAATGATCTAGGAAGGCCGCGGCCGTAATCTGTGGAAACGAACCCGAACGTCGCAGACTTAATCGGACCTAATCGGGAGCTGGGCACGTGTCTTACATGTTTCACGAAGATCTAACAGTGATATTTTACCAACTAACCTCTCATAAATTCTCCGGTATGTCCCGTAGTTCTTATAGACAACGTGAACCAGCTATTAGATTGCTTTGTAATATTTTTAGTTCTGATCATCGGTTGCTCCGTTGATCGACTGATTAATTGCTACCGGCACCTGTGACTAATTAACTTTCTTTCTCTGTAAAAGACACGATTGTAAAAAGGGCGCTA
>NW_011967216.1:1094505-1194518 GCF_000949405.1 Vollenhovia emeryi | reverse complement strand
AATTTTTACACGAAAGTGTTTTTATTAACAATACGATGTTGGAGCTTATATATTACACATAATGTGTTCCTTGATAACAGAGTAATTTTCGTGTTCTTCTTAGAATCATGATTCGACGGTGTAGACCAGAACCCTTTCGTGTTCGTGCCCTTGTCTTGTTAATGCCTTGGGTCACACTCACACATACACATTGCATGTATATATATTCAGACACACATACATAGGCATACGGCGGCTTCTCTCTGCCCCCTCGTTCTTTCTCTATTGTGCCGCCCCTTCGATCGAGAAATTATGCGCGGCGGATCTATATCGAGAGTCGCCGAAAATAAAAAAGGATAAATGTGTGCATATCTCGGTGGGAGAACTAGAGATGAATAAAAGTTAGATAATATAAGATAGGTGCTTGTACAAGATTTTAGAAAAATTTTTAATGTAACAATGATCTTTATCTAACGAGCTTTGCCTTCTTTTCCTATATATAATTTAATCTCTATACATGTAATTGCTTCTGGCTTAAAAGCTCACACTCGTACTTATTAAATTTCAAGAGAAATGGATGAATTATATATGAACAGATCTCTCTCGTGTTCTCGATGTACGCTGCTTTTTGTACGAACGCGACGGCCTTTTATTTCGTTTCCTCTCGCAGCGGTTCTTTCTTGCGGACCCGAAAAATCGACGCACACGACCGGATTCGCACGAAAGTGTGGCCGATGCCGTGGGCGTGCTCGATTTTCCACGAAAATCATTTGTCCAAATTACAGGACGTTTCTCTCTTTCTCTTTCGCTCGCTCTCTGGTTCGTAACATATGGAAAAAAAAAGAACTGCGAAATTTGCCGTATTTGCGTGTCATATTATACGATCTCGCTGATTCCAGAAAATGTATTATCTGCTGTAAAAAAGTGGAGAGAAACGGGCTGGTCAATGGCTTTTGCCGGAAACTATTTCAAATTCTTCGCAAGTTTGCGTTTGACACTCGAAGAGAGTTAGTGACAGACGAAGAATTATCTCTGTTCTATATTAGAATAGTGTAAAATAACATTTCAAACGAATACACTTATTCGCTTGAAATGCCAAAGATGTAACTGTTCAGAATATATAGTCTTTTACACTATTTCGTAATTCTTATCCTTTTTATATTTTTCTGTGCGATATGTAAGGTAAAAAATACCAATGCCCGAACATATATCTGGACATTCGTATTTTTTTGGTCTTTGAACACGGATGTCTAAACTTTTAATATGGAATGCATATGCGTATTAAATGTATATACAAATGTTTATAGCTGAAAGTTAAAACATTTAAAGACCAAAAAAATACGAATGTTCAGGTGCATGTCCGGGCATTGATACTTTTACCTTAAACCACATCGTATTATAATATATAAAAAAAGACATGCGAAATGAAATTAATATTGCTTGCCTCGTAAGAAACGATCGGATCACACGAAAAAAAGGTACGAATCGAATGAATAAACATTGTAACGTGGACAACGAGTGAACTCGAGGATGCTGTAATATACACGAGACGAGATGATCGATGCTTTTGTGCGCATCTCAACGGTATGACAATGCATATCGTTATCCTTCGCCTCCGTCTGGGGGCAACTGAAGGAGATCGCCCCGAGGATTGATGTCGGTCGTCCTCCGCAGGCTTCGACGTTGCATCAACGTCGCGGAATTCGCGCCCGAAACGTGCGCGTCGCCGTTTCGTTTTCGCCGCGAACAGCGAATCCGTGTCTTATCCGCGTGATCTAATCGCGTATTCCCGGTAGCACCGCCCACACGGCGACGGCCCGGGCGTTCGTATGCACGCGGTTACCGAATCCGGCCGGAGCCCGGGCCTTTGACTTTTTCACCTCCAGACGGGATCATTGATTTCAGTGAAGGCCGCGGCGCAAAAGCACGGAGCGATCCGCGGCGCAAGTGGATACCCCGTGCTATTTGCGGAACGTCCCGCACCTCCCTGGACTATTGAGTAATTTTTTTTGTTTGTATCCTCGTTAGCTCCGTAGACCCACAAGACGAGAGTCTTTCTCGCGATCTTTTCGCTGGATCGGGCTGAACTCTGGGCTTCAATATTCACGTGTCAGTTTGTGTAAACGTTACACTTAGAATTTAGAGAAAAAGGAAAAGTTCTTTTATCAGACACCTCTAAATTCCGTTTATATACAACTTTTTAATATGTGAAAGATCAAAGTGTTCGTTTTAATTTTATAAATTATTGTAAAGTCTCGTGAATCATCATATCTTTGACCTTAAACCTACACAGAGAGAATTTTCTCTTAAAACTTACCCTGAAAATTATGTAATCTTGGGACATGGCATTTTGAAGAACTTTTACTGGTAAAACATCAAAAAATTCATAAAGTTCTTCAAACTACTATATTGTCCTACGATTATATGATTTTCGGGGTAAATTGTAAAAGAAACTTCTCTCCCCATGTACATGTGGAAATAAATGTTTTATTTGCGAAACAAGCAAGTGTTTTTCACTGCCGTCAGTTTTCTCCGCTTTGCACTCGCGTTACCGAAGTTGTAGGTCCTATCCAACGATTTTAAATGCCGGACAATCGTACCTCTTACCTCACATTCGACGTGACAAAGATAGATGCCAAATTCGACACACATACATATACCTGTATCAATGCCACCCGTGCCGCTCGTAAAATCTGTCATAGCGCGAGCGCACACGCGGGACACGTACGCGGGCACACGTGGAATGTAGTTTGGCCACATAGTGGCGTATGTACCGTGTGGTCGTCAAACACTGACTTTGGCCATCAACTTGCGTCATCGACGGCCACGTTTGAGCGCCGTCGCGGCGCGTATGAATGAAACCAGAGAAGAGGAGAACCGTATACGTACGCGTGTCAGTGCGGCGGGTACGTGCGTGCGTGCGTACGTACATGCGTGTGTGCGTGCGCGCGTGCGTATGTACATTCGTGTGTGCGTGCGTACGTGCGTACGTGTGTGGGCGTGTGTGTAGGGCGCGAGGCTCCGGCATTTAAATGGGATTTAAAGTGAACGCACGGCCGAAACGGGTTGCAGAGGTCGCGTTTTAATCGTGAACGACCGTGAGAACGACGATTTGGTTCTAGCGTTCTAGCATTAACGGGCGCGTCCCGGTCTCCATCTCGGTGCGCCTTTGGTGTTAACAAAGGCTATTCCAAATTTCTCTCACACTCGACAAATTCGTACGTGTGTTCGAGCAACTAAACGTCAGCGAGAGAAGGGGGATGGGCAGCGGTGCCGAAAATAATTACCTAAAATCTGGAGTGGCGGAAAATCCTACACCCAGAAAAAGATTTAGTTAACTTAAACAAATGCGAAACGTTGATATCATTTTTCTTTGAATCTACTAAATTTTTATTTACTTGTACTAAAACATTTGCTAGATTTGAAGAGATAGATATGAATTTTCTTAGAAATTTCAGTCTTGTATAATCAAATAAAATTTTGGTTAAGGTAAAGAAATAATTTCTTGGAGATTAAATAAAAAGTTTAATTTAACTTTTATTTAATAAGTTAATAAAACATTTGCTAGATTTGAAGAGCTAGATATGAATTTTCTTAGAAATTTCAGTCTTACAATCAAATAAAATTTTGGTTAGGTAAAGAAATCATTTCTTTGAGATTAAATAAAAAGTTAAACAAGGTCAAAATTCAAAGAAAATTTGTTTGATATCAAAGAAACTTTTTTTCTGGGTGTAAATACATGCATTTATTCATCCACTGTTTTTCCATCTACCTTGTGCGCCTGTTCCTTCTCGGACATAACACAGTTTCGTTAGATGGAATATTGTCGTCAGCGAATTCACGTATTAATCGATGAACGATTTCTAATAATTTGTATTTAAATGTTAAGCATTCAATACCATACCCCCTTTTCCTTACTGTAGAGAAATCTTATTGCGAAAAATATTACCTCAGCCAGGATTCGAACCTGGGACCTCCCTCAATCCATGACGGGCGTCTTAACCAACTCGACTCTGAGGCAATATTCTAATTGTTCCAACAAGGCGATAACTTTTATCTTAATTTTCATCACTTCACAGGACATGCATTAAAAATTCCCTTTAAGATATACATTTCGCAAGCACGCATCCCGGGAAGCAACGGAAGGTCGAGTGTCCTCGAGGACTCGCGCGAGAAACACTTCTTAACATCGTACCTGTTATGTTTGTCTTACAAGGCACGATGGCGCAAAGCAAAGTCTTAGATATGCATACACTCTCTATTCTTTGTTTGTCGTCGGTGATATCTTTAGCCAAATCTTAGCTATCCGGTTACTTTCTAATACGCGCACGGTTCTAATTTTGGACGGTCGATAGAGTTCGAACTCGCGGCACGCGGCGCGCAATCCGAGTCGCCAATTATTTCATTACGAGCGTTTGTAATTGTGTCAGCAACGACGGCGAGTCCCTCTCGATTCTTTGCGTTACCACGACGCAACTATAGCAGCTGCCTTCTATGTTTCGCCGTTTCCATCATTTCATCGTGCTTCAGCCGAGCACTTATTATTATTTATTAGCATTTATCAGTATTATTTTATCACAAAGGATTGCTAAAAGCGGAATTTAATTAATTTAAACTTTACGCTCTGTAGGATACTTGCCCGGCCTCGGCTCGGGCATTGACCAAGGTCTTTGAGCACCGCGAAAATCTACAGGAACAGGAAGCTAAAATTGAAAGCAATATTTTTATTATGAGATTGAACTTCTCGTTCCGTCTACGATTATGGCGCGCGTAATAAGAGCTCGGCGTTCGCGCGATTAATGCAACTCTCTGATTCATATTACACGCTTTCATCTTCCAATCTTTCACGGTATATTAGATAATTAAACCGCAGAACCGGACAACCGCACTTTGACATTGAATTGTATGTGTAGCCGCGTGCGTGCGTTTAACTGCATCTTCGTGTATCTCGATCGAACCATCTCGCGAATCTGAAAGGTGTTTATTTACTCGATTATATACGAAATAAACCGCGCGATTATATATTAACAACGCTTTCCTCGCTTACCCTCGGGCACTGCACAGGTGCGTTCCCCCCGCAGGATCGCTCTCAGCGTTATTCTATCCACCGTGAAACGCGTAAACCGCTGGTGAACACAGGAGTGCAAAGTCTATTTCTTCGTGAATTGCGTACGTCAGATTGATGTATCGCCCGCGTTGAAAAAACCCCCTCGAAAGCCCAGCGACACGCACGGCCCGTCAGTAATCCCACACGTCAGCTGGCTCGAGGACACGTCACCTTCTAACGCGCTTTCGCCATTAGCGAGGTCACGTAGAAGAGGAACAATTGCAAAACACCTTGGACAGCTACCAAGGCCACCGGATTTTTTCCTTCTAACGGAACGGCCGCGTTATTCCTCGGTGTCGTTGAACAGTTAATCGGTAGCAAGGACCGTCCTTGGTATTGAGCCTACATATCGGCCCGTTTCTTTTTCCTCGGTGGGATCGTGATCTCAATAGTGATCGATACGACTCTGCCTCGTGTCTTATCTGATCGTAGAACGGTAGACATTCAACGAACGCTACAGCACTTTTGTGTTTCAATGATCTACTTACGATGCAGTATTTCCGCCAGTTTATTTCCACTGGGTTATTTCGAATTGTAAATTTTGAAACCCGTCGTATCATAATGCTTAATCCGCAGCATTAATGATCGGATTCGTACCGGGGACCTGTAGACATGTGGCTACTTCGCTGTTCATCGCGGCTCGCTTCGCGACGCGTTCCCGGCGCGGTAAAGTCGCTCGTTAAAACGTTTATTTATTATGAATTCGATTCGGACGGATTGTGAAAAAAATGCCGCGCTGTCGTACGATAGGATATTTAATGCCCGTAGTAGTCGCGATAGCCGCTACGCTCGAAGCGCTAGGAAACGCGGTCGAGCCGAACGGTTTCTCAACGGGCAATACCTGTCGATGTTGTCATGCTTAATTAATAAGGGAGCTCTCCTTTCCCCGAAATTTTTTGCAGAAGGTCCTCGATAGCAGACTGAACGACAGGGTCGACGGCATGATGGAGGCCGGTTTGATGCAGGAACTACTCGACTTTCATCGCGCATACAACGAGCAACGGATTAAGTCCAACACGTGAGTGCACCTCTTACCATACTGTTGCATCGCGCGGAACTCGATACAAGTTCAAGGATTTGTTCTCCCGTCGTTTTTCTCTGCTCTCTGCCGCTCAGTCCTCTCAATTTTCGGTCGTACGCATAAATAATATTTAAATCGATATTTAAAGCCGACACTTCACAAGAACGTGTTTGTGGGAGTTTTACCTGATAATTCAACTTATAATCTATCTTTTTTATCACTGGATATTTATTGTAACAAAGCACACATCTAAAACAAATACCTATCTTGTGAGCAATTTGAATTATAAACATGCTGGGAGAAAGAGAGTTTCTCGATTAAAATATAAAAGCAGGGATTATATAAATTACGTGCGCATCGAATTTGTGATGGAAATTCTACGGTCGATTAAATAAGGTTTGTTGTTAATACCGCGCTCGGGGTACGTGAGCTAATGCGGGATTTCACTGATTTCAATCAGTGTCCTAATTAGCATGTCTTTCCCGAGATAACTTCGCGGATACAATAAAAGTTTCCTCATTGCATGCGGTGAATGTAAATGGAAATGCGTCAAGGATAACGAGTGGATCAATATACCAAAGTTGTAGCGCTTATCGTGATTCCTCGTAATATATAAAATCTCTCGGTGCACATCTCGATTTTGTCCGTCTTAATGCCGCCGTTTATCACCGAGATAATTTCGAACGTCTTTTTGGTTTCACAGATATCGATAAAATTCCTTCACAACACTCTATGTAATTTTCTGCCGCGATTTATATACAGATAATCTTTGCTCCCGCACGCAAGTTTTATCATTTTACAGTATAGATCTTGGTAATAAAATTTTTGTCAAGGTAAAATTTATGATATTAATGGTTGAACATAGATAGAAATGGTTGAGTATATCACATTAATGGTTGAATACAAATTTTAGTACTTACTTGAGATAAATTCATTATGAGCTAATACATGAATATTAATTGAATAAACAAATAATAACAGAATATTTTATTACACGAACATTAACTCGGAATTGATTAAGTAATCTATACATGAAGAAATTAAATTAGTATGTCTGGGATACCCCGCGTAGTCTTCTTATGCATGTATATGAGAATCGTCAGAAGTCAGATACGCGTTATTTTTTCGTAATACTATAAATAGCGAGAAACCCAGATTATAATCGAGTTGCGTCAACAAAGAATAAGAAATGATTATTAATACATGGCTACTAACATATAGAAATCGTAAGACAAATATAATCCTAAGATTTTTAATTATGTTAAAATACACTTCTATTTCAATTATTAATAATTAACTCAACATTAGGGAATACAATCCCGGGATCCCGACTGATTTTTTGGTTCGAAAATTCCGGGATTGGAAAGTACTAATCCCGGGATTTTCGGGATTATCGATTGATACCATATATTATTAAATACTTAAAACTAAATTATTTATAAACATTTATAATATTTATAATATTTATTTATATTTATAACATTTATAACATTTATTAATGCAATTAATGAGTAAATAATATATCATCTGGAATTAGTATATAAATATTTGTTGTCCATTCCTCCTACAAGCGTCGAAGCTGAACGAGCTTTTTCGGCGGCCGGTTATATCGGTAACAAATTAAGAAGTCGGCTAGGGGATGATACATTAGATGCTTTGTTATTTCTACGTTTATTTTTTCAAAAATCTACTTAATTAGGTTTGACTTTTTATAACAGTTATTTGAGTTAAATGATATAAGTATAACTTTTATGTTTTCAAGTATATTTGAAGCTGATTCAAAGTTTATTCATACGAGTATGTTCTCATTTAAGACTGATTAAAATAGACCGTTTAGTTTTAAAGATATGTCTTATAAAATATTGCAATTTTGAAAAATATACAATAAAATGGTAAATGTTTTATATGTTAGGTAATAAATAAGAAATATATCTTTTGTTTCTAATGTTTGAGATTGATTTAATGTGTTTTTGTATTATGTTACCAATTTTTTAAATAGATTCATGAAAAAATTTTGTTTAATTTTGACATAATTGCTTTAATAATAAAAAATGTTGTTCAATAACACTTTAATTTTCAAAAAAGTATGTTTGAATTTATTTAAATTACCCTTGACAAAACTCGAGATTAATCCCGGGATTCCGGGATTAAATTTAAGAAATCCCGAAATCCCGGGATTGATAAAGTCGTCCGGGATTGTATTCCCTACTCAACATACGTCTTAAAGAAAGTCTATTGAAACATGTCACGTTGCGTATGAGTAAAATATTCGAGTATTAATCAAAGTATGAAATGAAAAAGTGACTGAGACATCGTGAAAAGATTAGAAAGGGCTTTGTACCTTGTGATTTATTTTGGAAACGGAATCGAAATACTACTTTCTCTAGCGGTATCGATACTTCTTGCATATAATTATAGTTGGAAATGAAAAACGTCAATTTTTTTATTTCCACGCATTCTTGACGTGTGCACGCGTGTCTTTGAATTCGTGTAAGTGCTGTCGAGACATTGTGACCTGGCGACTCGCATTGCCGTTAACGCAGATATGTTTAGTGAATGGGACTCTCTAGTCGGCCCGCCTTCCTCGCTTCCGGAAGTCGCGGGCGTAATGCGGCCGGATGTCGGTGCGAAAATAAAGGAAGTAACTAGCCGCGAGGAAAAGCATGGGCGCGCGATTACGTGCGCGTAGCGTCGGGCCGAAAATTAATCACCGACTAATGAGCTGCCGCCTCCCTCCTCTCCGATCTCTCCCTCTTACAGAGAAGTAGGACGGTGGTTAAACGACTGAGACGTGGTTTCCCATAAACCGAACTGACTCTGGGTTTTCGCCGTCTCGGAAACGGGAGTACGCGATAGCGCGGAATGCTAATTACTCGACGAACCGTGGTAATTGACGGGCGCAATTAGCGATGTGACTGATGTTAGGACGCGCGCACTTCTCGTGTACAAATGCGTGACTAAAGGTAAATACGCGATCGAGCTCGACTCGGGCGAATGTGTTTGACGGAAAAATTACAGTTTGGTTCACGTGGGACGAGCGAGAGAGATTCGAGAATACCAAACTTAAACATTTACGAAGCCGGCGGTTCAAGTGACTCGATTCAAGCTGATCACAAGCGCGATGGATACATTCAGAGTAGAGTACGGAGGACGGAATTATTGATTGCTAGAAACAGGTAACGCGGGCGATAGAACGTAGATATTAGAGAAGCTGCGATTGTAAATTATTTGATTACGAACGAGGTATTGATCAGATGTGACGGGTAGTAAATCACGAGAAAGTACAATGGGCAGGCAGGGAGCACAGAGAAAACATCGCGCGCCTCGATTACGAACAGCTCGATCCGGGAGGAACTGCGAAGAAAGTGCGGTCTGGAAACTAATTATTTTATCGCGGATCTTTCGTAGCAGTGCGCCACGGGGTGATAAATAATAGCGTGGCAGAAGTTCAGTCGCGGAAGAAAATCGACGAACTTCCGTGACCGCAAGTCCGTGGTCCGTAAGAAATCGCGGGCGATCAGAAAAGACATTAGTTAACTCCGAGTTTACGTGTAACTATTCGCGGAACGCGCAAAAAGTTGCGCGGTATTTTTATGGTCCAGCGGTCCTGGGACTTAAAGTTGTTTGCACAAGCGTTTGCAAAAATAAATGCCGTAACGCATGGCACGATACGCGAATACGGAGTAGGAAATATACGGAGTTAGAGGGGAGAGAGAGGATATTTCTCTTCGATCGCGAGGCTGGACCGGCCGTAAAAGCTCTCGAGGAGAGGAAGAGACTCGCGATTTCCAGCACGATTATTTAATCCAGCTCGCGTACCTGATGCACGAATGAAACCTGACGTTGTCTTTTCCCAGGAAGGAATGGGAAGTAAAGCATATCGTGCGACAGTGTAACGTTACCACTTTGCGCATCGTGTCACATTATACACGTACTGCACATTTTTGCCCGCGTATCGCGCATTTATGCGATGCTGTTACATGTATTGTATGTATAATACACAAATACAGTTTTCCACGTCTTGTCTCTTTTTTTTATAACTTTTATCAGGAAGATATAATGGCATTTATATATAATAAAAAAGGAAGGTCTCAAAGTGATTCAATTGGATTGGTATTGATTGCCAATTTAATTATGGCAATATAATTGTTATTCAACAACGTCGGAAAGCTTCTCATGCGTGCTTTATCCATGCAGCAGCGTTAATTAATATTACGCAAAAATATCAAACACACACGCACACACGCAAGTTCGCTCATTAAGTTTTGTTATTTAACAGAGTAATTTAAAGTTGCTCGCATACGGCAAGCAAGGCAACACATTAAATCACGGAACTCTGCGGTCGGTGGCAGGCCGCGATCTTTGGTTTATTTGCTGTGTTTCGCGCCGCGCGAGAGAGAAAGATCCAGCTATTTACACCGAGTCATCAAATTCCGCGAGAACCCGATGGCCGTCGCGAAATATTTTGCTTATATCGTTCGCGCGCTGTAAGCTCTCGCGAGGCAGATCAACGCGAAAGAAACCAGTTGTTATTAGCACACGATAATATTCACCAAGTTCGTCGATGCTGTGCGATGTTGATTGATCGTTCTCGATTCGTTCCTCGCCTCGGAAAATACCGAAAATGTTTGATGTAGCGACTGGAATTAATTTGTTAAGTGGCCTAGTTCTGCGCTTGAAGCACGAATGTAGGTAGAATAGGTAGAAGATTGATTCGCGACCTACTTACATATTTTAACAAGATTTTCGAGTATTAAGGCAACGACACATAATACTATTTTTCCTACTGGACTGCTTATGAGAGCCAATCAGGATTTAGCCTTAAGTCACTTGATCTAAAACTCTGCATCCGCAAACATCCGATTGTTGGCTCTCGCAAACAATCCAGTAGGAAAAATAGTATCGTGTGCCATTGGCTTTACTTTATAATATATAAAATACGACAGAATCGAGTTCTAATTTATATTAAATATGATCCTTTAACAATACCCTAAAATTTATGCTCTGGAAATGATTTTTCTAGGATACGCAGGAATGCGATGCAATTCTAATATAGAAGTGGCCCGAAAATACGATCACATATTCTAGTTTACCGTTTAATGTGAGACTAGAGTAAGGATTGTTGCTGCCGTTTAATTCTCGCTGCTGCTTGCGAAACAGCGTTGCAGAAATTTTCTCGATTCTCACGCCAAGTTATTCCTCCCTTTGCGTAATTCTATTTTACGGTCCCCCACTTCCAAATGTTCACGCTACTCTCGAAATAAATCGACAAACGATTATCACTCGCGAATCCGTTGTCGGCCGTTTCTGCCGGATCAGGGGCGACAGCTTTACGGCGATTCGGCTCTCTCTTCGTTCACCGCGATCTTTGTTATTGTGATAGCGGGAAAGTCGTGCAATGCAAATAGAGCGGCATCGGTCACGCTATTGCCGGACCACGTTCGCTTGTATCTAATTCGCGTATACACGCGGATGAGCCGCCTCGAGCTGCCGCCGATTTGTAGATTGCGAAATAGCACCGTGATCTGCGCGGCGATAGAGTCGTAACGAAAAAAAAACAGGTATAGCGAAATAATAGCATTATATTGGAACGACCGCTGCAATACAGTGGACTTTTCTTCCCGTTACAACTAATTAGGCGATATGGTTAATTGATATCGTCACGCGCGTGTTTAGCAGCAAGTGTTATCGCTACTCGGTAAGCCACAGTGATATAAAACCTCTGAAGTACGTAGAATATATTGAACATAATCATGTGCACTATACTGCGAAACAAAAGTCACGTAGAATGCACACTTGCCACCCGCGAGTCGAGCTCGAAATAAAATTCGTGCTCCACTCGTTTATTTCGCGCATTTACATTTGGCTGTTTATTCCAAAGCCTATCACGCGAAACGTCATTTTCCTTTTTATTTCAACCGTTAATAAAGTTGGCCGCGGCTGTTCCAACCGGTATGACCGGGAGGAGTCATGCGAGACGAGCGTCGGAACGAATCGCTTCGCGATCCTTTCCCGCTGGAAGGCGCGGTTCGATCGCGTTCGCCGCATCGCGTGCGACGTTCCTCTTATCGGCCCTCTTATTGCAGGCACCGTCGATGTAGATACAGAACCAGAGGATATAGCGTAGATAGGTGGGTTCAATCAGTTATCAGTCTCCGTCGCAAACACGCTTCCTCCAGCGCTCGTCCAGCTCGTCGCAGCTATACGGTGTCGTCGCCGCTCGCAATTTCTCTCCACGTCCGTTCGCCCGCTCGATATCGCTCGATTTTCCCTTCTGCCGGACAAATTCTTATCGGGACGGTACGCCTTCGATGCTTATAATATATCGCTTGACCATTATCATTAATTATTAATCGAGTGCCCGTATATACACGTGCACGTGGTGCGCGACGCTGCATCCGCTGCGACAGCGATGTAAATCGACGCCAGACGGTGCGCACTTTGCAGTCGCTGCCGCTGCGGCGCGTGTAATATGGCACGTTGGCGAAACGGGTGTTGAGCTGAATCGAGAGAAGGGCCCGAAAAGAGAACCAATTAATCTTTTCGTGGCCGAATTATTTATTATTATTATTTATTTGACAATAACATCCCAAAGAACCAGAGAGATAAAAATGTAACCGGGACTTATATGACTCGGTGCTCATATAATGAGCACTCATGAAAGGGTTAAGGGCCGAAAATAGTGACTACCCGTTTCTTCGTGCAGCAGCTACCTTAATTAACAACGTGAGATTACACGCGGGAGGAATATCGCGGTAGATTTCGTTCGTCATTTAATTACCGATATATATAGGGTATCAATGTTTGTTGTAACGTAATAACGGAAATATCACGGTAAAACGATTTGTTGACACAATTTCGTAAAGGACAGACGAGCATCTTATCGCGTCTTTATCGTACACATTCACTATAAATCCAATAGAAATATCGTTAATGATAAGTGAGGTAAGATTGTACCAGAGGAAATAGATAAATCCTATGAATAGATAAATTCTCGACGTGTAACAAGATAGAATAGATACATAATAGATCGATTTCTAATTTCTTTTTAAGCCTCCGCTACAATGATTCTCGGTTCTGTCTACAATAGTCGTACAGTTGTATCGATGGTCGCTTGAGCAGTCGCAAAGCAGTCGTAGTCGTAGTCGCTCGAATACGTTCAATTCCTATTCCAACGACCACGACTGCGTTTATTGCCGCGACGGACCAATCAGAGAATAGTGTTATATGTCGTGTGTCATTATATGTCGAATATATCGTGGGAAAATACCTCAAAAACAGAAAATCGGTTTCAGTTATACATCGATACGACCCAATCCATGACTCTACGATTCTAAGACTGCGACTATTGTAGATAGAACCGAGAATCATTGTAGCGGAGGCTTTAATCTTTTAACATTAGCTTAATCTTCCGCCCTTTGCGACAATCAATTTAATGACCGGTATCGATTAAATCGAAGCACAAAATAAGTGCGCCTCAATCCGGAAGCGGCATTTCGTCCGTTTTGTCGATACTGCGTACAATTATTGGAACCGCAGATATACTTTACATGTTCGGTCAGAGAATCACCGATAAATACTATTTACTCAGGCCATGAAGTTGACGGATATGTCCTATCAAGAGCGGGCTCGTCCGAGGGAATATTTACACCATTCATATTTTATCGATGCAAAAGTATTTCGAAGAAGTTCCTCACAGTCGTTAGATAACACAGGGAGAAGTGTGTCTCTCGCTAGATCTTCGATAAATTGCGGGTAACGATCAAAATTGAGCTTGCCATCTACGTAAATGGAAGTTAAATGTTTTCCACGTGCATTATAGATTCGTCTGTCAATTACAGTGTATACTCTCGACAGTATAGATAACATTCCGATAAAAATGACACGTGGATTTCTCGTGATATATCGCCGATAATTGTCCTGCCAATCACTGCCAATTCATACGTTATACCTTCAATAAATCTTTGAAGATTTATTTAAAGAAATGTGTATATACATCTTTCCTCCACTTTGACATCTCTATCAAAAAAACTGTTTACGATACTTAACTGCTCTGACTCTGAACAACTGCGATTTGATAGCGTATAAATTTACTATAGACGCGTAATTTCAATTGCATTGACAAAGATACGTTTAACGGATAACGACGATCGAAGATTACAAGATTTAATTTTTAATTTGCAAACGAGACGAGCAGCACGCTTTGTTCAAGTGGACGGTCGATTGCAATCGTGGAAGGAGCGATTAGAACGAGGATGAACGATTATGTTGGATAACGATCGTATATATAATATTAAAGAATAATATCAATGTCATTGAATTACTCTCTGTTAACCTGCACGATACCATTGATGATGCAATCGCGCGCAATGTAACATATACATAATCTTATTATCGAGAAGTGGCTACGGCGGCGAAGCATCAATGTAGATCTTTCGACCTTGGATTAAACGATTGGAAGATAGTCAAATCAAATACGTCACGCTATGATGGGCACGCGGAAATCCTCGTCTCGACCTATCGCTTTTCAGATAAAAGAAGTTCATAGTTACATCGATTTAATAAAACTTGCACCCGTATGTTAAAACATTCGAAGAAACAGAATTGAACATAAGAAGTCTCTCTAGTATAACAAAAAGAGAGTGTGAGAATATATATGTACATTAAATATATGAGAATATATTAATTATTATATCTCGAGAAAAGGGAGATATTTAAAATCTGCAAAAATAAAGATATACATATTGCAGAATATAGAAAAAATATATTAGAAACGGGGTGATTCTTCGGGAAATAATATTTGTGAAATTAGGACTGCACACCAATCTTCGGTCGACAAGTTGCGCAATTAATGTTTTTAATTCCTTCTCGCGCGGTTGAACTCCTCAATTAAAAATCGATCGGTGAAAGTTTATCGACAGAGTTTTATAGTATCACCAACTTTCATCTGCACGTTTGTGCGCATATACATTAATTGATTGTCGGAAAGATTAAAAAATAATAGACTGAGCTGTTTCTTTAATTACGATGCATTTAATTTCGTTCACGATACCATTGTTGTTTGCATTCAACCGCTTCGGTCGTGATAGATGTCAAATAAGCGGAAAGGTGCGCACCGAAGGAAAGATAGCATGCTACTGTTTCACGAAGACCATAAATCCTGGCAATGGCGGGCGATTATCTCTCTCTCTTTCTCGCGGTAACCCGTGTTAACTCTACACATTTCGCGGTGGAGAAAATGAAATACCGCGCGACGTGCGGTGTGTACAGGCTGCCTGGCAACAGGTTGTAAAAATATTTTAGAGCGGTTACGTATTCGCGCGACGCTGATTGCTGACACTCTGTCGTTATCTTAATCACAAGTTCTAGTACTGTTACTGGCGCACAAGTGCTATCATTGCTGCTACCAGTTACGGACCGTAGTCTCTGTCGTTAAATATCGTCGCTATTATCAGTATTTTATTGCTATCATTATTATTATGTTCGTTTCGAATAAAAATTCGGTTGGTTGCTTACGAATAACGTTAATCTTGAAATTAATAATTCTACTTTCTCCGATAAGGTATTTATGTACCGATACATCGTGTGGAAAAGACTGAGAACATTTGATAATAAACTGATTGATATATAGTTATTACAATGATAATGTCGTGATAGAAATGGCAATTAAAGTTAAAACGATGTTTCATTAACTGTTAAATCGTGTTATTTTATGTGATAGTCTCATCTTTACCTGTTCTTTCTCTATTTTTATAGGATTACTTTCATATTTTTAGCAAATTTATTACTTATGTTATTACGAACAAGATATTATTAAAAAGTCACAAAAAGTTTAAAATTTATTATCGCGAAGCAAGTTTGTGTTCGAGTTTGCTAACTACATAAGTTTGCCAACCACAAAAAATCCGAGAAAATACAAGGAAAAAGATGCAGCGAATACATTGTGTCAATAGGAGACAGTGAAAAGAAATGTCGGTGTTTAGGATTCGAAAGGAATAAGTTATCTCGAACTTGGACCGATCCTTTATTCGCACCATGTTTGAGAATTTGCATCGAAACAAAGCTCACGCGTGGCGCCGCGGATCCGATTCCTTCGCGCCAGCATGCATTTGGCATTGACACGTGTGCGAACTCAGTGAGTCGTGCCTGCGATAGCGCCGGCTTTTTCCCGCCGTCTGTAAGTCGTCGTTACGTCGAGCGAGGTCGTCTCGCGATTGCTAATCGAACGTGTGTGATAAGATTCCCGCGAAATCGTGAAGCGTACGCACCCGTATTTTGCCGGTCCTTGACTGGGATACATTCGAACGGACGGTAAATCAATCACAGAGAGATGTTACTTGCGTCAACTCGAGAAAGGATACTTTTCGTAAAGCGACATTAATTGACACCGAATTTTTTAAAACAAGCTTGTGTCTGAATGATGGGAAATCGACTTTTAAACTTTTTCCTACACGGAAAAAAACATTTAGCTGCTGTAGCTAAAACTTGGTAAAATAGGGACAGCTAATATTTTTAGTTGTGATAGCTCAATATTTTGCTACGACAGCAAACCGTTTGCTGTCGCACCTAATATAATAGGCACAATTCTATATACATAACACTATGCAATAAGAAAATAAAATAAAAATCGCATGTTGCTAATAAGTGTCTTTACCGTCACTATCTTAACTCGATGATGTCCCGAATGTTTCGCTCGATTAATTCCTATCATACTTCAAAGTCTGGTTTTTTCAGCGAACAATTTTTAATCGAACTTCACTTAAGCGAACTTCACGCAAGCGCATATAGATATCCACGCGACCCTCGAATGATATCACACTTCAAATTATACATAATTACAATATACGATGACCGTGTCTGCAAATAAAACTTCTTATCAGCGTTATCTTTGCACTTCCTCTGCTATGTGCGACGCGTGGCATTACGCAATTCGTTACGCTATCGAAATCCTAAGAAGCTTAACATTCCCTCCGCGTAACGTTATCGGAACGATATATAGTTTATCTGGTTGTAAACCGAGTAATTCTGTAAATTAATTTTAGATTCGTATATTTTTCTTTTCTTTAATTCGCAAGTCTAACTTTTCAAATATGTTTCCGTAACGCTTCTAATATCCCCTCGTAAGTCCTAAGAGAGAGAAGTTCTATAATATCGTTCAATATAATTATGAATCGTTAAAATAATTGGATAATTTTAGTTTTCTTTGTACGATTTTGATTAAAGTCGTATCACTTTATTGATTTCACCGGTGTCAGGGTGACTTCAACGTCTTTTTCACTTGAAATGATTTTTATACAGAATGCTTTATCCATTTTAATATAATGCGTTTCTGCAATATAGTTTTATTTTGCAGTATATTATTTAAAGAGTTTATAATCTCTCACCCCCCCCCCCCCTCTCTCTCTCTCTCAATTTCTCTGATTGCACGATCACATTCGGTATACCAGGTACAGACATCCTGGTTGCGGCTCCAGGGATCTCGGTTAATCGATCATCAGCGACACTTCCAGCGAGACGGATGAATAGGCAGAAAAGAGAAAGAGATAGAGAGGGGAGAGGAGGGTGCGAGAACTGTCTGTCGAAGGAGCAGGGAAGGACAGACCCGCAAACACGCGATCCAAGAGAGAATGTTTACATTCCAGGTCACCCGATTACACGAAAGGCATCTTCCAAACCATCGGCTTCAAGGAGTTTCACACTTACCTCATACAGTCCGAGGAGGAACGCGCGAGCGAAAAGGTAAGCAACGAGCGTGAGACGGCTCATCGATACGTTCGCGTAGCCGCGATTGCCGTTCGCCTCGGCAGCTGTTTCCCCCGGTCATTTTTCTACCGTTAAAATGCACCGCGCGACTCGCAGCGTAGTCTACCTCGCGGTCGTATCGCGGTATCTCAGCCTTCGGGCCTCCGTCGCTTTTACCCCTTTCGTTGCACAGTACTCTCACGGTTGTACGTCGCGGCTTTTTACGAGCTTCTCCAATTTTAATATCGCGACAGAAACCATTCGCAAGAGCTATCAAAAGCTGCCGATTCCAACGGCTCGGCGGGATTGTATCTCCGGTGCAATTATAAGAGAAAATAAAGCGGGAGATGTATCGCATTTCGACGAAAGTTATACGAATAATAGCAGCAGACAAATTACTATTTTACATCTTGAACGCGCACCGCGAATGATATTTTATGTACTGATATTTTTATGTACTGATATTTTTATGTATTTCTTACGTAAAATTTTCACGCACAACTTTCTTTATTGCTCGGCTTCACATAGTTAAAATTATTATTACAAATAAAATCGAAAGATAGTTGAATTGCGCTATTGTGCGAAAATCTTCGTTTTACGTTTGAGATATGTAACTATTACTTATTAAACGAGAAATCGATATCTGACTAAATTTATGCAGGGGAAAAAATTAATGGAACAAGGAATCGATGATTTAAAACTCGTCACTAGGAGATACGCAAAGAGGCAAGAGAAATGGGTGATGAACAGACTGATTCGGCGTGGTGATCGACAGGTAATTCATTTACCTCGCCTCGTCATTAACGATATACCTGTTTGTACTGTAATTATCAATTTGATTGAAATAACTCGATCCATCTTCGTCGCGTAAATAATTTTTTTTTCTCGGAGTACACAAGTAACTAAATTGAGTAAAGTATAAATCATACGGACTGCTCTGCTTTTTTTTCGAGGTTCCCCCTGTTTATTCTTTAGATTGCACCGACGTGACAAACTGGGACAGTGGCGTCTTAGAACCTGCGACAGCAATCATTTCCGCAATATTGCACGGCGCAAAACCCAAACAGCGACCACTAAACGAGAATTTTGAGAATCAAAAGACCACCGATAGTAGTACAAATATATATAATTATTGCAAGGTAATAATATGAAAAGTAATCCTAACCAGTTACTTAGATACGATCGAAATAAAATTTAATACACTGTGTACAATTGTTTAAATGTAATACTTCCATAATATTAGCTTCTGTTTTGCTTCATTTTATACTTAACAAATTTCATTGCGCAAACAATATGAAGATTTCATTATTTAAATTTATGTTGAGGATAATCGAAAATTGATTCGTACGAATCCCGCTTAGTTAATATCTTTTTAATAAAACTGTATCATGCTTCTATGTCTCAAAGTAATAGATCTCTTTTGTTGTATTAGGTATGTGAGAGAGTATTTGTCGAAGAGAATCAATGGCAGATTCACTTGAAAAGCGCGAAACATATGAGGGTCTTGAAAAAGAAGGAAAGAATAGCTGCGAATATACAACCCCAGAAAAGTCACAAGCTGATTAGCTCGTGACAAATATCAATTTCGCTGTGACATTGTACGAATATTTTTTGTGTTTACCAAGCCATTAAAACTGTGATTATCTGCATATTTTGGTAATAATTATCCTGTAAATAATTATTTGAAAATAAAGTTGATTTTTTTTAATCTGGTGCACCTTTATTACCCTCCATAGGCAAATAGAAATTAACAGACTTAGCAGATGTTAATTTGCTTACCACTTACAGATACAACAGATTTCTACTATGTCTCACAAGTAACTTACTTCTTGATGGTATTTACAAACCGACTGTAAGAAATTATTTAGTGCAACACGTCATCTAGCTTTGATAACATTTATGTTTTAAAAACTTTTTCAAAATATCTGAAAGATATTATAAAACTTTTGTTCACAATTATAAAAAGTGCACTTATTGCAGTGTGATATAAAAGAGGAGATTATAAATTTATTTAGAATAAAACTATTTTATAACGTATTAGATCTTATTTTCATAAAGGTATTTTTTATATTTTTTAAATTTTTGTTAGTGTTGAACAAACATGTTCATTTATCATATAACTTTGATATGAAGCATTTCTTCTTTATATTCGAATATTTGAAGCAGAGAGAAGCCTGAGAGCTGCCACGACCCGGTTATACATGAACCTCGAATGGTACAATACGCCCTCTGTGGACATTGAAAACATGAACATGAATTACGTAGCCAATGTCCATGTTTGGGTTAAGCGGATAACGCAGATGTGCACGTTTTGGTTGTGTTCCATGCTATGTATATTAAACTAAAAGTGGATGTCAAAACAAAAATAGATATCAAACTCCTGTGCTTTTTAGTTTAACATAAATGACTTAATATTCTAAGTTTTCGAAAAGAATTTTCTCTGTACTGACTTGCGTTGATTTCGTTTTGTGGTCAACATACTTTTGAGTTTCAATGTCCTGCAATTAAACTTTTAGATTGTTGAATTCCTTGAAAAGGACCACAACCCGTATGGTCGAAACGTCGAATTTAAATAAAGAAACCATCTGTCAGCCTAAAGTCGTCTAATAATTTTTTTTATCGTTAATCAACTACTGGCGATTCACATTCTTTCATTGCTGACGTATAAATTATATGTATATATACTTGCAAAATATAAAAATTTGCTGACAAGCTACGTTCTACTCCTTTTGCCAACAAAATTTGCAGTAGATTGTTCTCGATAAACTTGGTTATCTCTACATATATTTTATAACTTTGTATTTTCTAGTTATAAATATTTTCTAGTTATAAATGAAATGATGCCTTTCTTTTAGATTTGAATTAAATTTTTATCTAATAAAAACAGACCAACTTGTAGAGGCCCCTCCACCACCCCCGCCGAATTCTTATCGACGGTCCTCTTTTCTTTACAATTTGATTTCTTACATTTTTATTATTTTTTATTTTTTTTAAAACTTACTTTACAACACACTTACAATATTATAAAAGAACTTAATGACATTATAAATTTAAAAATAAACTATCTATACAATACCTACAATATTTCTCTCGATGTATATGAAATATTCGGTATACGTACAATAACACGAAATGTTTTTTACGTAATTATTATATTAAAGTTATTGTTACTTCGTTAATTTATGTTACCTAATTTTTTAAACTATTGTATTATGTCCCTCTATCCCTGACCATCCGAATCCCTACCTACCCGTATCCGATTTATACCTAGACCTACCTACCCGTGTTTCAGCATAATGAACCTACAACTTTTTAATTAACCGCGACGCGATTTTCTAGAGGTTTGATTTGGAGTTTAACGCGCCCGTGAGATTTAATAGGGGTTTTACTCTCGCACATATGCGAGAATGTATGTTTATAGAAGCATAACTCACCCGAATTGTGACAAATCAAAAGAAATCAAAGTATACTTCGTAGAGCACCTTATTTAGGTACTCAATCAGAGTGGCCAATATTGACCACATACCTCGTCGTATTTAGTCCTTCGGTGGGCCAGATTGGACCTACCTTTCGTTGCTCCCGGCCATACAATCTGGTCATTTTAACCAGAGATCAGGAAGGAAGAAAACTCCTTCCATAGTCGGTTATTGTCACCGATAAATATTTCGTACGGTTCGAATATACGAGTGTCGAACGTATCGCAAAATGCACGACCACGAGAGGTTTATTAAAAGAAAATATTAATTCAAAAAACTTTACTGTATATACGAATTAAATTTAATTTTACTTCCGTTATTTATTTAAAAATATTGACCATCTTTTGGCCAAAAAAATTTACTTCGCGTTAGAGTGATTTTAATCATATTCCACGATAAATTAAAATTTATAATATGGATAAAATTAAATAATTAATTGAAAATTTTTCCTGAAAAACCGACCGCGAAAATGCAAAGATGCGTGTGATTATGCATGTATTCATGCGAGACGCATCTTGAAAGTATGTATATCACGTACATGTACATACACACATACAAATAATATTTGTATCGTTTCGTACGCTGTATTGATGTTATAAAATATATAATCTTCAAATTTTTCGTTTATTAACGTGTGAAGATATGACAAAATTCATTAAATTTGAAATAATTATTTTCGTCACAATATCAACTATACACAGTACATTCATATACGTAATATTTCCATACAAGAAACTGAAAAATAAGATCAGTTAAAAAGTAAAAATTAATATTGTCCGAATCGCGACAGTATAACAATAGCTGAAAAATAAGATAAAATTACATATTAATTTCTTAGGCCGCTCTCGGGTTTCTCTCTGCTATATTCGAATGTGTGGGTAAAACAGATGACTTTAGGATCCTCTTAAGAAGAGCGATTTTATCCCTTAAAAGTTTAGTTTTTGGCATCAACTGAAAATATCTGAATTTATGAATTACATTTATACAAATTTTTAATGAAAATTTTCCGACCTACGAAATTCCCTGGTTAGATGATTCCGAAGTATCACACACACAATTTATTATTCGCTGATGGGTATAGATTTCCAACAATCGACGAGATACTGACCAACATAAGATAAGTCACCGAGCGAGAGTAAAGAATGTAAGTCACCGAAATATTAAAGATTACTGGTATAGGATCATTAGCAAATAGAAACTAATCAAAGACTGCTGGAGAATAAAACGTCGATGAAAATGAGTATAAATATTTACGAGATATTGGAATAATTGTAAATCGTAAAATTGACAGCCTGTTTTATGATTGATAAAATAAAACAAATAAGATTTAAAGAATGTAAAACAAATATCTTTGAAATTTAATGTCTCTTGCATTATGTTAGTTCGAATGAGAATGATATTAGAGGCGTATAACGTAATTGAATAGTTAGTTGTGTTTAGTTATCCGTGCATCAGACGAACAATGCGACAGGAGTACAATGCAACCCACATGCACGCTGCTTCGATTGTTCTACGTTGAAATGCGAAAGGATACTCTTTCAACCGTTAGGGTGAAATTAATTCACGCGGATGAGTTTCTTCCGCTTTTCTAATAATAATAACCGCGAAAAGCGAAGAACCGTTACAATGACAATTGTTCATAAATGTCATATGTATTAAAGCACTACGGGAATCCACCTTCTTGATATATAAATTAAATTTCATACAGCTGAAGGTAGTGTTTTATAACGATCGTATGTTATCGGCGTTACTTGTGATAAGACGAGATAAAGTAAAATAAAATTGCTAGATATAAGTATCAATAATTGAAGTCGGAACATTATTTTTTAAATAAATAATTCTCGTGATTTCAAAGATTCTCAATTCGCGCAGACCATTTTTACCGTAAAACGCGATCTTCGTGTTTCTTTACTGTTGATGGATTTACTGATGTCATATAGTAAATACGAGAAAACACACACGCATGCACACCAGTATAATATTTTTATTTTCATATGTGCTGTCACGCGATGTACGCATTCGAGAAGACGTATGCATCGG
Source organism: Vollenhovia emeryi (assembly GCF_000949405.1). NCBI lineage: Eukaryota > Metazoa > Arthropoda > Insecta > Hymenoptera > Formicidae > Vollenhovia > Vollenhovia emeryi. The sequence continues at coordinate 1,171,153 of NW_011967216.1, read as the reverse complement.
TTGCGTGCAGTCTGCCGTTTACCGAGTCATTGTACCCCGGCACGCACTAATCGCTATTACATATTCACGTTGCATTAAGGCAGGTCGCTGATACACGTCGGCGAAGCACTTTCGAGTAGGAAGCGACTGGCTCTTGCCTCATCTTGCTCGCCACGCAAACAGAACGCGGATCTTTGAAAGCAAATCTTTCGCAGCGAAAGTCTAGCGATCGTAGATTTCCGCCGAAGATTTCCGTTCGGGCGAAAAATTTTCTTAACAAGCGAGTGGAGCGAGAACTTCCCGGGGCGCGTCTTCCTCACGTATACGCGAAGAGTAAGACGATCGTGCGGTGAAATTGTTTTCGCGAAGCTATCAGCAGGTGCGTCAAGTTGACGTGAATAGAGATCGTCGGTACCTCATTTCGATATTTCTCTTTGATATTTCTCGGTGCGAGAGAGAAGTTGCACATAGTTGCACAAATTAGAACAAAACGCTGACGTGGCAGGCGTCGAAGTGCCACGGTAGATTCGATTTTGCACAAAGGAGCGCGCCAGTAAGGTCACTGTTGCAGAGAATGACTTGCCTTCAGTCTCACACGATGCGTGAGTCACAAAGTTACGGCACAAAAGGAAACGCGCCGTCCTGAAATGGATCGTTAAGTTGATCATCTTGCACCTCCTTTTGCTAATCACCTGTGATAAATCATACTGAACTAATGGACGACGTGCCGCTCGCGAACGCTGTTACGACCCATTACAATAATTTGCGTTTAAATTGCTCCAAAGACAATAATTGATCTTCCGCATACGTCAATGAATTTATCACGGAATTATTATGTAAAATATATTTTGTTTTACGCGAAATATCTTGTAAATTTTTATCCGTTTAAATTATTTTTCTTTCGACGAACGAATTCCCGCATTGTCATGTGCACCTGACGGGGAACATGTGCGGGTATTTACGTGCCAGCTGGACAGCCAGCTTCACATTTGCCTGTCGCTTCATAAGTCATTGCCCTTCTGACGTACGATTCTTATCGTTAGCATGTTTTTCTGCGACGCTGATCCGCTAATATGTGATAGTTATGCGGTATGTCGATCAAAGTAGATAAGTCATTAGTGAGAAAAGAGGTTGAATCTTCACTGCTAGATAATCGCATTGTTAGAGAGAATTTTCCAGCGAATTTTCCAGCATTTGCACATGTTGGCAATAATCAAAATTATAATAAAAAGTTGCTATAATTTGCTACAAAAATCCTTGTAGAAAAAATATTGGAATATATTAGCGACATCTTTCGTTTATCTCTTATGAGTGTGGGATGAAATTTTTGATGAATCATGAAGCGTTTCGGGAGCGTTGTTACTCGGAGAGACGACGCAGCGTTTTGGGACACAAAGCTGCTAATTTGCTAAATGTAGTTAAAGTCGCGCGCCGCAGCCTCTCGCGCCGAGTGAGTGTTAAGTTGCGCTTAATTCTTATGTGCGATCGCGAATTCTCTGGCACGGTAGAATGTGTTACAGCCGGCGATGCTGCTGTGGATCCACGCTGCAGGAGGCAGTGACGTGTCGAGAGTGGGGGCGTCTAGCTGACTGGCCGCGCGGAGCGAAACTGTCTCGGCGTTTGCCTGCACGCCGTCGCTTTGACAGTGGTGTAACAACCTTCGTGAGCGCCGTGCCGTGCCGTGCCGTGCCCTGCGTCGTGCTGCGAGTCAAGAGAGAAAAAGTACAGAGCTGCCGCGGTATTTTCGAAAAATCGATCGCGCCGCGCTTCGTCGAGCGCGAGGGGTCGAATTCGCGGTCCTACGCTCGAAAGTTTAGCGTGCAGAGCTGGCAACGTGCTTTCGTGAATCTCTGTCTCTCTTCGTTGAACGTTCAATTAAATTATAGACGTTTCGCTAGTGAGATCGAGAAGACACCGTTCCAACTTTTTTCCCCCCGACGAGAAATTCATCGCGAAAGCGCGATAAGCCGTCGCGGGCGTATTTTAAATGCTCCTTCGCGAGACAGTAGCGCGCAGCCGAGCGGTGTGGGATCGGTTCGATCGATGCTCCGCCACGGCCAAGTGGGACCGATGATTTTAAACACGCTCGCGGACGTTTGAGTAAACATTAGAGACGAGACAGTGTTGGCAGACACAAGGGAACCATTATTGCGATCGTCCACGAGCACGTTGTGTGCGGTCTGTGCACGTGATAAAACGTTATCTGTTGTGACACGGAATTTTTTCGCGGCTACGAGACGAGAACGGTCCTTTTCGGGAAGTCTCGGTGCGGTTTCCTGTCCGGCCCAGGGTACCGGAAGTGCACATTAACCGGTGAAGAGGAGCAGCGATGCATTTGGTAGCGCCTCGTGATAGAGTCTAATCGTGTTCTATTTAATAACTCAATTATAACAATGCCACGGCTCGTCTCGCTTCGTCTGGAGGTAAATAATTCTTTTTCTTCGCACTTCTTATGTATACATCCTGTGCGAATACCGTAAGTTACTTGTTATTTGGAACGAACGCTTGGATTAGAAATTTTACGATTAAGACGTGCGAGATTTATATTAAAAGAAAGTATAACATAATTATATGTGAGAATAATGCTCGATATAATATTCGATATAAGACGCTCTAAGCTTAAAATATTCTATCTATGTTGTTACAATTTTCTTGATCTTATCAAGAAGCACGTCTGACCGTGCACGTTTGATTGACTAATCTAAATCGCGAAAAGCGATTAAATAACTCGTTTAACAATCTTCTTGTATTCCCATGTTTTTACGTGCTGTCGTGTAGCCGATTAAAATACGGATTATGCTTTTATCGCTCCATTTTTATCGCGGTAATCCGTAAGCCATTCGCCTCACTCTTAAGGAAGCCACAAAATAATGCGTCTTACTTATTCCGTGGTAAATATCTCCAGAAAAATAGTGCGCACGCAGTTAAAAGATAATGTATCAACGGCTGTCGTTCTTATTATTTTTACATAATATAAAAAGCCACTTCCTTATGTATGCCACGATAAAAATCTTTCAATGACACAAAGAACGTAATAATAAATGCACGAGATGATTCACGAACTTGAAATTGCACTGCTGAATAACAATCGACACGCCACTTGATCATACAATTTTCGCTTGAATGACTTACATATGATTTACTTGATGACGTATCGTTCCTCGGTTCCGCAATGTCTGCATAGATTCAAGGATTTGCGGGGTTTGTATGTATAACAGACTTTCGTGGAATTAATTTTCACATAGAGGCAAATCCTAGCACGTACGTTCGCTTCGGGCACGCGAAGGATAAGACACGAAAGCAAAAAGAAGTCGTTATACTTGATACACGTGGAATTGTAAATTTTAGCCTTATACATACCGATAAGCGATAGGAATCCGGCTTCCTCAGAGTTTCTCCTATGCTTTGGGGAAATTTCAAGTTTAAAGAGAAAAACTCCTCGTTTTCTGAAAAACTTCCTTTATTTGCTTCCTCGCATTTGTTTTTCAGGTAGAAAGCTAACATGATTACGGAAGCAGAAAACTTATTAACAGGAACTTGATGCACCGATTTGATGCACAGTAATGAAAAGCGTGTTCGTTCCGATCAAAAAACTAGTAAACTAGAATCTAATTGCTTTGGAATGAGAGAAAGGGCGGATATATCGCGGAAAACGTTTAATTAATACAATGCAAGACAAGTAAATCAAAATTATTTATATTATACAGTTAATTCTTGTGGTGTCAGCTCTGCCGGAATATCTCGACGAATTAATGTTCGCACGAATGCAATGTGTGGAATGCATGCAATCTCATTATATAGCTCTCACGTAATCAATATTCAACGCAGACGCTGTCACGTATCGACAGTTCCACTTATTAAAAATATTAATAATGCATATATTATATATGCAATCGCTGGTTAAACGTGAACATTTTCTTGTGCGTTACAATCTTTATTCAAACGTATAATATTTTGTTGAATCTTAGTATATGAAGGGCTTTCAGGTCGCAGAATCTCTTTTTGAAGTTGAAATTAAAAAAGTCAAAATGCCAGATCTAGCATTAAATTTTTGAGGATATGTTTATTATCTGTTCCCTCCCAGCATGATTTTTTAAGTGTTAATTTTAACTGATATCTTGTTTGCAATTTATTACATGCTTCAGTGTCGAATGGACTAAGACACCCTTCCCGGATAGTAGGGATGTCCAAGTTCGAATCCTGGCTGAGGTAATATTTTTCGTATTAAATTATTTATAGATTATTTCTAAAGAATGCGTAATTAACATCATTAAATTGATTGTCAGTTTGATTAAGTGTCACTACATCGATACTTTAACTCAGGGCAGCGTCTCAAGACTAAAAATTTCGGCGCGCAGTTTGCCGCGGTGAGAAAAAGATTGTATACGAAAAATAAAAGCCACTAAGATTCAACTTGACCGTCACAGGTCTTTCTACTATTATTTTGTATAATTTATTGTTAGTGTAAAATAATTAGACATTCATCTCCAAGAAATAGAGATATCAAAAGTGTTATGCAAACTAATTACGAAACGCATAAAAACAAAGAAATGCAAAAAGACAGGTGCCCTATATGGAATGCTATGCAGCAAAGAATTAATTTGTAAGCAAGCACGAGGTTGCATCGAACAATTGTCGTTTTTGTAAAGGAAGGACTTTTATCGTATCGCGAAGGAAACCGCGAAACTCGAAACGAGCAGGTCGATTCGAGCGAGGTCGCACATCGTTCGCAACGGTCCCATCTGTTAAAGCGATTAACATCGCTGGCATTGCGGAATAGCCGAACGATTTTCCTGTTAGGTCGCTTCCTTGCACCGGGGGTTTGAACTTGGAAACCGCTTTTGATGCACAATCATCCATAAATCTGTCAGTCGTAAATGTAATCATGATGCAACGACAGCGGATGTTATACTCATCACCAACTCAGACGTGACAACGTTTGTTTTCTCCGAGCGCTTTGCTCGCCTTTTCGATTCCGCTCCATTTCGCTTGAATTAACACACAAAGAGCCTGCGTCTCTAAAGAGGTTGAGAGACTTAACTTCTCAATTAAGATGTTTTTCCGCAAAACGCATCGATTAAATCTCGAAACACCTTATTAAACAAGCTGACGCTTTAACTTTACACGTTTGTTATTGATCGCAGGTCAATCGTGAATTATTTAATTGCCACATCGGTCTTTGCCGTTAATTAGAGCGTGGGCACACCTACCGACAATTAGCAAGTAGGTCATTCGATCGTTCGCTAGGAACGTAAAGGGGAAAGCATAAGCGCAGATTCATCAACTGCTGACGGCATGTTTCATCGATCGGATGGTATCATCGAAAATTCCGTATATAAGCCAGGCGAAAATCGATTCTCTATACAGCTCATTAATTTTCCGCCAGGAATTAAATTCGCTGGTGGAGATCATTTATCTTCTGGTGAAAAATTGCAAGATCTTAATAAGAATTTAACGTGAAATTATGTAAAATATAAAAAAAATATGAAGAAATTTAATGGCGTTTGGCGAAATTTAGTAATACTCGAAAATACTTACGTCTTCTAATTTCTTTAGATTTACTTATGTTAAACACGATATATATTTATTTATAATAATCTAAAAAAAGTAAAAATTTTAAAGAAACGTATTTTAGTTGCAAACAGGAAGCTTAAAAGTATTTGATACGCGCGTCATTATTTTAATTTCAACGTTACGGAATATGCAATATGCACGGAGATTATACGCATCACGATATTACGTAACGATCGGCAAGCGAACGGAAAAAACGAGAAGCCTGACAATTTCGAAAACTCTCGAAAAATCCAACATCACGAGATTAATATGCCAATATAATATTGTATATAGTAATCGACGAACTTGTTGATTTCGAAGAACGCCATGGATATCGGAAAACACTTTTAAATATTGTATGTTTCTACATTTGCCAGATGGCAGGACGAGAACCAAAGCACTCATAACGCAAGTAAACTTTGACATCTGAACTGTACACGAATTATTTAATTAAACGTGAAATAACTAAGCGACATATTACTCGTAATTAATTGAAAATAAAACAATATAACATCTGCAAAGCGTCTTTATAAATTCATTCTTGGCGAATTTCATTCGAATAAGAGCTAGAGTAATCGGTATTCTAACATTCGAATTGAGGACCGGAGATACTCAACAGCACTGGGGTGACTTGGACAACATTGGTTTGAATTATCTTTCATTCCATAACCAAAAATAACATATTCATTGATGCGCTGTGCGTGAAATGTAGAATGGAAGATATTTTATCTACTTGACTGCGTAAGATAAGTCGACTATCAACGTTACGTCACGCGCTAAATGTTAAGGGTACTGAAACGGATACCGTGTCCCTGGAATCTGAAATGCGGCTTGGTGTACGTACATATATATGTGAAATTAGACCGCCGCAACCGTGCGTGCAGTCGGAGCTTTAATGTTTTATAGTGCCACGCGGGCCGTTCGCTCCAATTACGAATCCACTTTGTGCCGCAATTTTCGATTTTCTGGGTCAATCCCGGCATGTCTGTAATTTATTGCTTTCATGCTTAAGACGTTTATGTGATTTCAGATAATACTGAAATGACAGTTAACGTTCGTCATGATATACATCTGTAATTTGTCGATTCTAACAACGTTCCTACCGAACAAAGACGTATACTTTAATATCCCGCGTCCTAAATTAAAAAGAAATTGTTTTTATCAACGTAACTAAACCGACATTTTTTTATGTTCGAATTAAACGTTTCAGGCTCTCATTATGAATCGCTTTCCCCGTTATCAATGAGAAATATTCGCGCTAATAGCACGTTTTTCACCACTCATCGCTCCGCTTTCGCTTCTTTCCTGCTTTCATTTACAATCAAACGTACGCCGATGCTCGTTGACGCATACGTGCGTACGACCGGAGGGGGATTTTACTTGGAGGTTTCCTGTCTTCGTCCGGGATATGACGATATCCCCCCTGCTTGGCCAGTGGCGTAAGCATTCAGAAAAATGCTGCGATCCAAACTTCATCTCTCAGCCCAGAGTCCGAAGCAACAAAGAGATTATTCGTATTTGTAGCCGAAAAGTATTGCAAGATGATAATAATCTTGTGCGTTTAAATTTATATATAAAAGACAGGTATGCGATTAACATAGATTCTTCATCTCTCAAATTATTCCTTAAGATAGCGTTACATAAATCGTGAAAAAACAAATTGTACTCTTCATATGTATAAATTCATGAAGAACAAATGGCATGTTATGTCATTAATTTCACAAACAATGTGCATTCTTCTCGCGCGTTTAACTCCGCGAATATTCATACGCTCTTTTAATTCATCACGCCGTAATTAATTAGCAGTCTCTGTAGTACGAGTTTACATTTCCTCAGGAACTAGACATTTTCTCGTGTCTATTCTTGTTCCCATTATTGTTTATTTTCAGCCGCCACAGAGAAGAGACGCCATGTAATTGTCGTCGTTGTGATTGTCGTTTAATAGACGTGAGAGACTTTCTCATTGGTTAGGGAAGTGCAATTAAGTAACGCAATACTAAGTTAGTAATCGAATTAAAACAAATTTTCTTAAATCCACTCTTGGAGATATTAGAGGAATCTGTGGGTTTCTCGATCGTCAGATCTACGAGAAAATTATCTTCTCTTTTAGTCCTTTTTTACATCCTTATCGTATTTATCTTCGTTTCGAGCTTATCAACGACATAGACGTAACGAGTTTCCTTTGAGGGTATCCGTAAAGGGACTCTTTTCAATCGTGCATTCCAGCAGTAGAGATAGCCTTTAAAATCGTTGCGATAAGTGGGTTACGATGTCCTTTGGGATTCAAATAGCTATCTCGAGTCCGCAGAAGCCGTGCAATTTGCCTTTTCAGCAAATCGAAGGCACGCCGGTACTCTCTCTGTTCGACTCGAAACTGCTTTTACGGACTCTCTTGTGGAGCGCCGATTACTACACGGTCCCGCAATGTATCCTCTCCGTTCCCCTTGTTTATCGGACACATCGAGTTCTCGTCTCCGCGCATCAACCCCGATAATTACTTCGCTCTGTCGATAAAGAGGGCAGGGTCACCCACCACGAGGGAAGCTGGAAGCCGACGCTTAGGCCGCGAAGATGCGCTACTGCGTGTCAAGCGTGTACGATTTAACGAGCACGTCGTGTCCTCGCGAAGACACGCACCAAGCGCACTGTCTCTTACGTGCCTCGGTGACATTTTAGTCTCGCGCACGTTTACCATATTAAGCGTGCGCGCTAATGCGTGCCGGTGTTCGGACACGCTTGTCAGGACCACATCAGTCCTCGTCCGGACGACGTCGTGACTAGAAACGTGATGGGGGGAAGGGGACAACTGCGCGTGGTAAGTTATTTCAGAGGAAAAAATTCAAACGGAAATTAGAACCTTTTAATTGGCGATTTTAATAAAAAGACGATCGAAATATAAATCCATTGGGTTCCGAAAATACAACGGGGGACACACGAAAGAATTCTAAGATACTAAACAGGAGTAAAACATTTTCTTTTGTTTACATTACATGTAAAACACGTTTTGCCTAACACGCCTTCGATCCGAATTAAAAATGTTGTAACTACATGTCAGAGAATTGAAATTGTTTCGGTAACTTCGCGTTGAACTACTGAATATTAAAAGGCAAATTATGCCTCATATTTATGAATGAAGTCAACCAACATTGATGAAGTCGTGGTGCGACTTTTGCGCCTCCTTTAGCGTCCGTAATTAACATGAAAATTTTAATTAACACGATGTTCATTAACATGATAAGGTTTGCGAGACCTTCAATTCTGATACTTCTTTTTTTAAATATATGGTCAGATCTATTTCCTCCGCCCATATATATAACATATTGTAGGCACGAGTCACTAACAATATTTTTTGTGATCAGGTTACGCTTGATGACATTTATACAGTCCACTTGACTGTGCCTTGACACACTCAGACAAAAAAGAAGATATGACTTCGTTCTTTTTTTATTCTGTATGACAGAAGCAAACGCGTGCGATGAATTAATTATATTCTTTGCGTGTAACGAATAATTCAAGAATTCTATATTTTGTCGGAAAATAATTTCTTAAATAAAACTCCTATCGTTTTCAATACAAGACAACAATTTACGACAGAAAATTTGTTTCACCAATCAATTTCATTTGTCTAGAATAAACATTTCTGCTGTGGTCAGAAGCTAAAGAGATAAAGTTACTGCGCAACCACTCTTGATAAATAAGGGGCTTAAGGTTCGTAAAATTATTGCGTCGCATCGCGTAGATGCGCAAGAGGTGATGTCAAGCTGAAGAGTTGTATAGCCATGGGGAGATCTCAATTGATTTGCTGGAATTGATGCACAAAAAGGCCTTTAATAGGCGTCGATTATCCTCGCCCACAGTTTCCGACGATTATTCAATCCGGGTATTGAAAGAGGTGCAAAAATCTCCCCGCAACGACATTTAAGTCGCTCATTGCAATTGCGAACACACGTCACTGCAAATACGTACGATGGATTATGCATAACAAAAGGGTTTGATACACTTTGTTTTAATTGATTAAAGAGACCTACCAATATTTGCGGATATTTCATTCAAAATATAGAACGAAATATATACATGTATGAGTTAGTATGATAGTAAAATATGTTAAAAGGTCACGCATATATATTCAAGAATATAAAAGCAAAGCTGGCATTTAATCGAATAAAAAAACAAAAGACTTTCCTTTTGGTCACTGATTGTGAGACTTTTTACTTTTAAAACTCTCAAGAATGATATAATATTCATAGATCTGAAATAAAGTTTCTGGCACGGATTACTTTTCTATAAAAGAAATCAAGACCTAGTTTTAACCATTTTGAATTGAAGACATTTTAGGAATCAAATGTTCGAATATACAAGTAGAATAGAATACAAGTTTAAATAGAAAGTTATCTTTTTATAAGAATCGCATATACAGAATAAAAGACTGAAATATCACGTCTATATTCTCCTCTTTGCATAGATTTATAAATGTATTTATACGTTTGTATGTTTTGTTTTAATAACATCAAGCATTATCACTTACTATTAAATAACACCGGTCATATCGAATCGTAACTCACTATCAAGCCATTTGTTTCACTGCAGAGATTGCTCCTTTTGGCAGTTTCTTTCTTATTTTCGATTGACGCGGGGAGATTCTATTTATAAAAGCTTTCTCAATAATTCTCATTGTCGCGTGAGAAACAGAATCGAATGTCGATTAATCATAGCGGGGAAGTTAACGATCATACAGAGCCCAGCCCTCTGCGGGAGATCGCTACCGTGGGATTTCCGTGCGGCACGAAAAATCGAAATCGGAGCCACGTCGAAGACGTCTGTTTATACAACGAGCGTTGACCCACAAAGGCAGCGGTGCGAGCTAGCGCGATGCCGAGCGATGCGAATGCTAATTCGATTAGCTTCCCCCCGAGTGACTCGGTCCACCCCGAGCGACGTCGGTCACCCCTTACGTGACGTCGGCGTCACCCTGTTCGTCCGTGAAATGAGTAAGTGCCGATAGTAATAAAGCAAGGCACGTGGTATCGACCACCCGGCATTTATATCCATCTCCCGCACGTGCATCAATCGTAAATTATTATTATCTAGGATCTCGCGAGGGATATCTTTCGGGCCGAACGACGAATCGATCCATCGTATACGTCGTATAGAATCGATAATGTGTACGAAACACGCTCTTATTGCACAAAAAATGGCAAACGATAAAGTCACCACATAGATTGTATACGTTATAAAGTCTGTATGGTAATCATTTATAGAATATGGCTAACCCGTTCTGAATAGAACAGTAAAATACTCAGCATTTTTTGCACAAAAATAGTAATTTTCATGTTCGAGGCATTTTTAAAGACATTCCAAAAGAGTAATTTATTTTTCGATTATTATTTATTTTCCGCGTTTCACCTTTTTGTTAATAAACCTACGAGTCCTTCGTTAAAACCGCGACACGATTTATAAGAGGTTTGGAGTTATACGCGCGCGATTTAATAGGGGTCTTTTTAATCTTGTACATATGCAAGAATAAGTAAAGAAGGAAAGAATATAACCCACCCGAATTTTTGCACATAAGAAGAAATCAACATATATCGTACAACACTTTCACATAATACATCAAAGTGGCCAATATTGACCACTAAATCGGCGTATCCCTTCGTTGGGCCAGATTGGACATACCTTTCGTTGCTCCTGGCCTTACAGTCTGGTCATTTTGACCAGAGATCAGGAAGGAAGAAAATTCCTTCCATAGTCGGATTATCGTCACCGACAAATATTTCGTACGGTTCGAACTGTATGCGAGCGTCGATTGTATAAAAAAATGCACGACCACGAGAAGTTAATTAAAGAAGAAAATTAATTCAAAATATTTACTGTATAAAACTGATCAAATATACTTCGACATCCGTTATTTGCTTGAGAATAGGTGTTGACTCGATCTTCGAATTCAAAATTCAAGTATAGATACGGAAACAAAATTTACTTCGCGTTATATATATTTTAATATATTTGAATTATATTCCGCGGTAAACTAAAATTTATAATGTTAATAAAGTCAAACAGTTAATAATTTCTTGAACTTTTTTGAAAAATCAATCGCGAAAACCGACCGCGAAAACAACCGTAAAAATACGAAGATGCGTGCGACTGTGCATGTATTCATGCGAGACGCATCTTGAAAGTGTATCGCGGAGTGCACATACAAAATAAATGACGTGAGACCCAGAGAAAAGAGACTTTCCGTACGATAGGCCGACAATTGAATATTCCAGTTAATCAGTAATTTCAAATGATGTATGAAAATAATATTAAGTTTCAGCGTTCTCGACAAAATATACAGTCTCACGTCATTATATTTAACGTTTTATATAAATTTATATTAATAAAAAATTGATAGACTACAAGAGATTAGCTCGACGAATATATTAATAATATTCGTCATATTTTGCATGAAAATTACGGGACACCCAACTCTTCGCAGTTAAAATCGCGATCACTCCCTTTCGTTAAAGTAAATGTATAAAAATAAATACGAAATTATGTTGTACTCTATCAATTTTGAGGCAACGGATCTACGAGATATACTAATTTATCATCTACAATCTACGATCTACGAAATGTAGATTCGTTACCTCATTAAAAAATTATTTCACTCACCAACCGACGCGCAGCAGCGGAGTTTAACTACGATGAATCTGTAACAGAAAAATATAAGATTTCTATTAAAATAGCGTTCAAGAAAACCAAAAATAGTGCAAGATATAGTTTATATGCGTATAAAACTTTTTATTCGGTTAGATATGTTTATATGATTATTGCGCGAAAGTTGTTCCGTAAAAGCCGAGATTTTCACGAGAATAAACTTTTGTAAAATCTCAAATTACTTCTCGTCCTTTAAATATTATTTCGAATTTATGAAATTATGAACTAAAACGATGTAGAAAATTGCATGACGGCCGATGGCTGTCATGCAATTTTCTACACTGGTTGATCAATTACTGGCGCTAAATAATTCTTTACGCAATGAAACGACTCGATAATATACCGGAGAAAAGATTAATTTGGCACAAAATGAAAAATTAACACTCGCCATAAAGTTGCTCCGCCGGCGCCTGATGCCATCCCCAGGCCACCTCATCCTCTCAGATTATCCTCCAGGACACTCGCGAGAACACAAAAATCGTTCGCGCGATTTTACACTCCCGTTTACAAAGTCGATGTGAACGTATTCATTTTGTTCCGTCAAGTTCGCCTCCACTTCGAGTCGGCGAGTTTTTTAGTCGAAAAACTGCCAAATCTCTAAAGTGTGGCCATCGACAGGAACGGACATTTCACAAATACTTGTTCAAATGAGCTTTGAAGAGTCTTTAATTCGATCGAGTAAAACTTTATGTTATACGCGCACTTTTATACGTTTAATTGTTGGAGAGATTATGTCTTGGCAAGCGATCGATATGTTATAAGTTTTCGTTATTAATCACCGACGTGATTACGGATCGCGACAATTCCTTAAACGCAATGGATAGATGTTAAAACTCTCGTACGAGACGATCGCGTTGCATAGATGATCAAGATTCTCGTAGAAAGTAATCGCATTACGAGGGGTGACGCGACGACACGCGGAACATCCGCCTCGCTCGACTCACTCGCGCCGACTGATTCGGCACAATAGACTGTTTTCGAAAAAAGTGTTCACGGTGCTACGTCATTGTAATCGGCACTCGAGACTGACAAGTTGTTTACTACGGTGCGTACGTCATTTCTTGGAATTCGTGCTCGGTCAACGGCGCTCGGCAAAAAAAAGTCACGCCGTACATCGGATTGTTCATTCGTATCGATGTTATTCGTATGCGATTACTTTCTACGAGAATCTTGATCATCTATGCAACGCGATCGTCTCGTACGAATCGCGGCGAAGTCGAACCGAGTTAGTGGCCCGCGCCGCTTCGCATATTATATTGTTTTTTACGCGTTCGCGACAAGTACGGGAAGAAACTTCGATCGTTTTCTGCGAATAATTAGCGAACGATATCGTCGCGTGATCGCTGAATCCTCGCGATAGATACCGATAGATACAATTACTTTTTCATTGCGACGATTGCTTCTTCAAAACGACGCTGTGTCTCGATTGTGTCTCGATAAATTGTTAACTCAGTTGCGTTTATTGTGCGGTGTCAATGTTGAAATGTATAATTTTCAAGTTTTTCGTTTATTAACGGAAATATAATCGTGAAATTTTCCTCTTATTAACGGAATCATATAAATGCTGGAGATGCCAGCTGCACACACACAAAACTCCCAGCTTTCGAAACGCTCCATTGTGTTATTCTATTATTCGTAGCTGATTGTGCGCGCTACTGTTTCTCTCATATCGAAGATTTCATTACGTGAAGGCACATTGGTCGCAATACAAAGTATCTTCGTTAAATAGATCGGTGCACGTTCAATGCGTGTCCAAATACCTTCGTCGTGACAATGTGAAACGTGCTCGAAACGCAACTTTTGAATAAATATCGAAATTGATCTCTTGCGAGATTGAAACCACAATATTGGTTTGAGGGTTGGCGGCGAGAAAGAACCGCAGGAATTGCACACATCACCCTCTGCATTCTCAAGAGAAAAGGAAAATATCCAAGCTTGGATTATCGAATATGAATCGTACAACTTTCCAATGCGAATGAAACGATCGCAATAACAAGAGTTCTTTTTTTTAACGCTGTATAAAATTTTCTTCAAGATTTCTGCTTTAGCGTCAAACTGCAAATATTTCTAGTTTGAAAGCTAACTCCTGTATGAAAGTTTAAACGAAAATTCCAGGCATGACCCTCGGCGGTTGAAGTAAAGTGGCTAAATAAGTTCTGCAATTTATCGTGACAGATTCACGGGAAGAAGCCTCTAAGATATATCTTGATAACGGTATTGGAATGGCTCACAGTCCCCTTCGTAACTTTCCGGATCGTGATTTCTCTCCCGACTCTCCCCGCTATCGATCCGATCTTCTCGCGCGCGTATCCACCGAATCGTCTCCTCCTGCATTCGATAAATCGTTTCCCGCTGCCGCAGGCTTTTGTTTTGCCGCTTCCAAATTTACGCGAGCGATATTTCGATACTCGTTCGGCAATTTCACCCCCGTTCAAGCGCCATCTCGCTACCCTTGCCGCGAAGCAACCCCCATCGATTTTCCGCGCGCGCGAGCGTGCCGCCGCCGCCGCCGCCGCCACCGCCGTTTTACCAAATAAGGGAAGGACTCGCGCTCCTAGCACGAGCAACCCCCCGACCCACAACATGGCCGGCCACCGGATGACAGTTGTTGCACCCGTCTCGCGTGCCCGTTGACCCCGTGACGCTCCCGCCGGCGCGGCGTCCCGTTCGGCGTGCACCTGTCGCCGTCATGTGTTCGCGCCGTCGGCGCCGATTACGCCGCGATTCCGCGACGGTGAGCCCGTCAAACGTCACGCGATTAACGCCACCCGGAATTCTCGGGGTGTCCTCGTAAAAGCCCGGCTGCCAAGATCCGACCCCCCCCCCCCACGATTCGAGTTCCTGACGGCGAGCCTGCCGCTCGTGCGAAAGTAGATGGCAAACATCGCAACGATCTCGTCAATTTGTGACACTGTAAATATCATTTGATACAGCGACTTTATTCCTTAACGTTACCGCTCTTGTTTACGTCAGTTAAGTTAAGATGCAATTAATACAGTTAACTTTAAATACAGTTAAACTGTTGAAAGATGAAGATAATAATTAAATATAGCAGCGTTAATGAAACTAAGTCTTCAAGTCGAATCTGTTTGGATACTCGTCTTTTAAAAATTGTCAATTATATCGATAGTTATTTGTAGGTAAAAATAAAAATGGTGGTGTTTCGGAGGACGAGATTTTCATAGTACTGTAATTATGCAAGAAACGAGAAGCCTCACTGTAATTATGGTTTAAAAATTGTACGTGCGCGATAATTTTGTAGCATCATCTATTAATCGAAGAGACCCTTGGAGTGTTTGGTGTACAGATTCTTTGAACTCACTCGCGAATGTGCATGGTAGTTTTGACGTCAAATGTCGGGAAAACCGTTTTGGATGGGTTGCCGGTTTGTTGTTTTAGCGCAATGATATGAGAACCTCGCGTTAGGTTGGGATCCGCGAGCACATAGCACTCTTATTGTGGATATTAACGTAGGTAGGCGGAGATGTCGTGGAACTCGTTAACAATTCACGTGAGCGACGAGTGCATTTATATCTACGTTTTAAATAGAGTGTATTAAATAAAAAATAAAATTGCAGTGAGTGCTAAGGCTTAAAATTTTTTAAGCGACAATTTTTCTCTCGGCAACAAAGGATAATTATTTCTATAAATAATTTTTTCCGCTTCTATCCCGTTTTTTTTATATATTACCAAAAAGCTAGGTACATCTCTGAAATTTCTAGGGAAAGTGCAATCATTCCTATAACAATGATAATTAGATTGTTTTTTTCGCAATTATTATTGGCATGTAGCATAGACTGCTTTATCGTAGATATATGTTTCTAAAAGTTTTTGATTATCTGTTGAAAGCGTACACGAGAGAATATGCAGATGAAAAAAAAATCGAATAATTTCAAGCTAATGTCGCAACAAATAGCGTCGTTGTTTCTCAAACGTTTCGCAATGGAGAGCGCGAGAGGAATGTCAAACGCAAACATTTATTTTACGTTGCAACTCGACGGCTATTTTCGTTGCACATCGATATTGCCCGCAGTTATTGATGAAATGTGCTATTATCGTTAACGGTACAGCAATCGGTACAGCGATATCATTGTAACAATATGCCATTTTTTTTATATAAAACTGCGCACAGTGCAAATTTAAATAAAAATATGTTGCTAAATCGATTCTCTCTCTCTCTCTCTCTGGAGGCACAGAAAATTGTACGTCTTAAAATCCAGTTTTCCAATCGTCTGAACATTTCGACGAGTCGATCATTTCAACGGGAAAGAATTCCTCACCGGTCATAAGCTTCGAGTATTTATATACTTTTAACATCAACTTTCAGATGGAAATTTTAATGAAAGGATATCAAGTTTGTCGCTGACTGGAAAAACCAGTTCTTGTTTAATTTTTTTCATAACTGTTCTTCCAAACAAGCTCAGCTGCTAAGATCGGAATAAATTCGAATCGCAGGTTTATCGTAAAAACTACCATATGTATATCCGTACGAATCGGAAACTTCAGCAACCTGGTCTTTGCGCGGTGTACGATCGTTTTCCCCGAGAGAAACCGGGAGAGGCTCGACGACCGAAGATGACGAGCGTGAAATGCGCTTTCGGGCCGAAAATAACGCGGCCGGCACGGCGGAATCCCGCCGTTCGCAATTTTAGAAACCGTAAAGCCGATCGCAAGTCCTCTCGCGCGCAAGTGACAAGGGCGAGCTCGGTCCTCCCGGACGTGTGATGCTCTCTCGTCGAGTCCGCGCGGCGTAAAACGCGATCGCGACGTTCCCACGTGAGTCATCCTCTATCGGTGCGAAGAACAGCCGAATGGAACCCCTTCGCGAACGCTTCAGGTGAGGGAGGGTTGTTCCGTTCGCTGAAACTGATCAACGAGATTCATCTCCCCGCCGACGAGTTCGCAGAATCCATTTGTTCCGCGGTATCGATACGGATACGCGTTAATCCAAGCCGTCCAGGCGTGCGCGTGTGTCGCCTGTCCGGAATTAATGGTTCGACGTGCATATATATATATGTACGCCGAGTGAATATATACGTTCAGGCTGCAGCCTGAAATTTCAATTTCATTGTAGTCTCGGACTAGTGACAAGTTACCACTCGTCGGTTGAAGCTCGAGCGGAAACTGAATCATATTAAACCGTCTGTTTGCCGTTTATATTCGTCGCGGATTAATCTTTCTAGTATTCCGCAAGTATTCTACGTGACAATCCTGTGAACTCTCTTCGTGCTTTTAACAAGAAGAGCATTTGTGTATACTTTGCGAAAAATTGTTTCGATGCGCGGGATGTTGAAGAATCCCCGGGCTTAATCTCTCAGTGTCTCCGACATACTTTAAATTGTATTTTCAAATGGAAAATTATAATAATCTCATACAAGTTCTATGCTTTCTTGTAAACCAGTTTTAAATCTATTAACATCAGTCCGGAATTTCAATAGAATTAGAATTAATGAAACAATATCGAGCGAGATAAGGTCTTAATTATAATATAACTGTATCTCAGAAGTTTACTTTGAACGTCAAGAGTTTGTTACCGCTCGTTTAAATCACTGCGACTACACGAACTACAATTTTAAAAAATATTTCTAAATAATATCGCGGTATTATACAAGTGCTACAGTACGATTAAATGATTGTTATTCAAAACGCATGAAAGCCTACATCGTGTAACTCGAATTTCTTTAACTTGCAGATGCCTTTCACGTTGTAAAGTGACTCTTGTCGAAAGAAGCTGTACACTTACGATGGGCAAGCTTTTGAGTCTTTTGGCTCGAGATGAGTCTACCTGTTGCACTCCTCAAAAGTACGACGTCTTCTTGGATTTCGAAAGTGAGTCGTATATAAATTTTTCGTGAAGAAATCTTTGAATCTTAATTCTAAGTGCTGTTCCTCGCATTACTTACTGTGTACTATTAGTTTCCATAATATAGTTCGATTCTACATAATACGAGTACATATTTGACAAAAAATTAACAATCTACCAAATAACGTACGTAATAGAGAAATAAATATAATTCTTCTATAATAGCGAGACGTAACAAAATCTTCTGTATAGTAGAGGCATTTATTATTCCATAATTATCGGCCTGTACTATTTGTCTGTTTTACAGATGCACAACCGTCGGACCTCGAACGCGAGACATTCGAGGCGGTGCAAAGAGTGCTGAAAAATTCAGAGTCCATTTTAGAGGAGATACAATGTTACAAAGGAGCTGGGAAAGAAATCAGAGAGGCCATTTCAGCACCCACGGAGGAATGTCAGCGGAAAGCATATCTGACCGTGGCACCTCTCGTCGCGAAACTCAAACGATTCTATGAGTTTTCCTTGGAACTCGGTACTTCTCTCTTCATTTTAATCACGTAAACGATAAGGTTTTTTTAAAACAATGATACGCTTCTCGGGACTCCGATATCAGTGCGAACATTGGGAAAACTTCAATCTGTACCCGAGAAATGCTTCTAGCCGTATTTGTGGCGTAAACTTTTAATTATATTAGATACTGGTGGTTATCGAAAATGTAAAATGCGGAGAGGCATTTCAGAACAGAATTGACCCGGAGATCCGATATACTTATATTTAATGAATATTTTTCACAAAAGTAATTGCGTAAAGTAGTCAGAGTATAATATTTAAACTTCTACATTTGTCTACTTTTATATTATTATTTAGTAATAATTTGCTTATGTATATTAATTATTCTACAAACTAAGAAAAAAAGGGAGAGTGTACGAGTATGTGTTTGTCGAAAACTTTTAAGAGGAGTCATTTCTAAGAACTTCAAATTCAAATTATTATCTAGCTATTTTACTTCTTTCTTATTATTGTTATATGTAACTATTAATTCTCGATATTATTTCGTTATACGCTTACTTTTGGATTGCAAATACATAATATTACATGTATCGAATATCGAGTAGTAACTGCACGCATTTTGCTTAAAGTTACCGCGAGCATTTCCGCTTTGTATAAATAAATAGGAATATTAAAATGATTTTTATTTGTTTATTACATAGAAAGGGTAGTGCCGAAAATACTGGGGCAATTGTGCTCGGGAAACCTCTCACCGACACAACATCTGGAGACGCAGCAGGCGCTAGTCAAACAATTGGCGGAGATATTGGAATTTGTATTAAAGTTTGACGAGCATAAAATGAAAACGCCGGCGATTCAGAACGACTTCAGCTACTATCGTAGGACATTGACGAGGGCATCGCTGGCGCGCCAGGATAACGCCGAAAAGGACCTAGTTGTCGGGAACGAACTCGCCAACCGAATGTCCTTGTTTTACGCCCACGCGACACCCATGCTTCGAGTTCTGAGTCACGCGACCATTACTTTCTTGATGGACGTAAGTGGTATCGCCTCTCTACATTGTTCCCGTCCGCGCGACCTCCCATTGTTGCCCGGACAATTATTGATCCGGCCAGATGCTAACTGGCAATTAGACCAAATTCTGCGGTTATCCAGGCGGTTTCTCGGCTTATCCCTTAATTATTCCGATCGTTTGGAGAACTGAATCTATTTCTTGTAATTCTGCTTCTGCAAAATTGTAGCTTTCATCGCTCATTCATTTCATCATTCAATTTAACGTATATAATATTGCTCCATCGATTGACCATATATTTTTAAATATCTCGCGAATATATTATTTTGTTAGTGAGTTTTTCGAGTGTATTCACATTCATTACATTTCTTCATATAATTATACATGTATGAAGAAATGTAAAGTTTTAACAAAGGAGAGTTTGCTTATTGTCACCAGTAATGATTAGAAATTGAGACGGGAAACTAATAGTCAACCGAACTGGCTAATTATTTAATCGATTTATTACACAACGTTTCGACCCAATTTTTTTTGTTAAAAGTTTGGTTAAAAGTTTTAAAATTAAATCTGGGAAGCAATTTTATTTTCAGTGTTATATCGATGAAATAGAAAGATATCAATATGACTGCAACATTGTTTTAAATTCTGTTTCGTTTAATTTTTGTAAGACACTTTTTATCAATTATCTCAATACGGAGATATTTTTAAAAAATGTTACAATGAATCGTGGGCTTTCGTTCGTATTAATTGTGATGACAAATAACCGCGTTACGTGATCGACATGCGGTGTAATGGCAAGACGGAAAAAAAATTGTCGACGAGAATAATGGCTCTGCTGAACTGGAAAATTGACAGGTATCCTGGTCTGCGATTTAAATTACCCGAGCGCTCTATATAGACTGCGTCAGTCGGAGAAATAAGCATGTATACGCAAGCCCGATGTGTATGCAACCTTTTAATTAAAATCGACTACGAAGTAATAATTCAATATTTGGAGACCGTCTTCAATTTGTACAAATATGTTTCGTGACAACGTGATACCTTTTAAAGGCAAACTTTTCGATGGATATAAAAGAGTTAATATAAAAAAAACTTCGCTATCCTAAATTTACAAATAGTTTTTACATTGTTTTTTTTATATCTCGAAGTTACCGTTTCCAACAGTGTATTTGTTACTTACAAAATTGTGTTTTATCGTTTTTAGAACGAAGATATAGCAAGGGAAAACATTACGGAAACGCTTGGTACAATGGCAAAAGTGTGTCTTCGAATGTTGGAAAACCCGTAAGTACTATTTAACATGCAAAGAGAGACAGAGAGCGAGCCATGCCTCAAGAGAGTAGGAATTTCTTCGCGAAGCTAATTTGGGAAATATCTTCTACCAGGAATCTGCTGGCGCAATTCCAACGAGAAGAGACTCAGCTCTTTGTCCTAAGGGTTATGGTGGGTCTGGTGATTCTCTACGATCATGTACATCCCCAAGGTGCTTTTGTAAAGGGTTCGAATGTGGATGTGAGTATCAGAAAAAAACTTGGGCGCAATATTTTACGAAAAAGGCTGTCAGCTAATGTTAACAAATCTAATTCCGTTTTCTCTATCCGTATATGCATGTTTATATAAAAAATATACTTCTATGAAATTTGATCCAAGTTAAAATATTACGAAACAACGAATTTTAAAAACAAAGTAAAGAAATATTTATTGTAAAATTCCGCAGATAAGAATCCCCATTTGCCTACGCTCCCTCGATTTTATGTTTGGTCTAAATCTTACAGGTCAAAGGCTGCGTGAAGCTATTAAAGGACCAGCCGCCTTGCAAAAGCGAAGGCCTTCTGAACGCCCTCCGCTATACCACGAAGCACTTGAACGAGGAGAACACGCCGAAGAATATAAAGAATCTACTTGCCGCATGATTACCAAAGCAACGAGGTTGCTGTATCAGAAGCTGAGACTACGGGCGCACTTTCTTGCTAGATACTTTTCGAGCGGTTCCGTTTCGAACGACCGTCTTCGTAAGCTCTCAACGCGTAGGTCCAAGAATCTTCCGTTCGCGCATAAAGTGCAACCCGCGTAAGTCAGGCTTCTTTCTTGCACGCTTGTCCGATGAATGGCGGACCACGCGTGCCCTCGGAAAGCTCTAAGCTGCCCGAAAACTACCGAGCGATTTGGAGTCGTCGAAAAACAATCGTTAAATGATACGGTAACGTAATGATCGACTTTGGCAGAACGATTGATCATTGCGCGTTCCTTTTCCTATGATCGTCTGCGAGCGTGTGCGATTATTATTATCCTTGCTGATATTATTATTATAACGCAAAACGATTACTGTGCCAGCAAGGCATTGAATCGGCAAATCTTCCGCGATTTACTCATCATTTCGGTAAAATATTTGTTGGCATTAATGTTTCCCAATAGCGAATCCCGCGGATCCTCGGCTCGCAGAATTTCTCAACGATAAGGAAAGTTAGATAGAAGCTACAATAGATTTGTATGGCCACAGATTGCCCCGTAGTAATACTTCCTTTGGTACAGTGTTTCAACCAAAGTCATCTATTGATTTCCGGCCGAGCGGGATAAAAAGTTAATTAGAGCATATCATAGTGTATTATAAGGTAACACGGATTGTGGACTTTTGGAGATGTTACGAAGAGAGCTTTAATCACGTTATGGATATTATGGAGATTTTTAGCTCTTGTTTACTTTGTTGAATGGCGGGCGAGAGGGTGGATTGTGAGACTGTGAATCGCAGAGTCGAATACTGCCGGATCATCAAGTACGCATAATCGATAATCTCATTTCATCGGTAACCCAATGTTTGGAAAGCCTCAAATATTATTGCGCACATGATCTTGGTTGATTATTGAAATCTAAAGTCACTTTATAATCTTTTTGTGCGATTGGCGAATAAAAAAAGACCAAAGATGCTTTTAGTGTATAATAAAGCTACGAGAACGTCAGAGATGTGATTTATTATTATTAAATATTATGTGATTGTATTATTATTAATATTCTTATTACGAATGATGCTGCGAAGGTTCTATTTATAGTAACCAGCGAACTCACACGTGCCGCGTATATATCTCAGCGGTACTACGTCATTGTTTATATATTAATGCAGATAAGTCCGCCTATATGCAAACACAAAGTAATCTTTGAAAATTTCTACTATTTCGTTCTTTTCTTCCAATTCCTGTTATATTTTTCTAACATAAAATAATATAAATATAAAAATTGTTTTATGTTGCAGAGTTAGCTGTATCAAGAATGTTGTCACGGTTTTTAAAATATATTCTTAATTAATTAATTATAAACTTTCAAGTATTTATTATGAACTATAGAATACTATGTTTCATTTACACGACCAGTTTTCGATCAGCTTTCTACAAGATTTTTCAAAAATTTGACGGGATTTATAAAGCTACTGGACTAATAAAACAATACTCATATATTGCAAATTTTTACTGTTGTATTAACAAAAAAGATTTGTGATAAACACATTCAGGACGGTTTTTATATATACATGTGACGTAAATATCAGGAAAAAAACTTCAGGAGTTTTCGAACTGACTTTAACACAAAACATCTTCTTGCGCGTTTTAGAGATTAATACCTTGAAGACTGCTTGCCGACCATAATGTGGAATTTTGTGTGAAAGCACACGTAATCGGAGAATACACGTTTACGTAAGACTCTACCGTTTATTAGTAGTGGACCTCAGACACTCAAATACTGTATATACAGATTGTTATGATGTATTAGCAACATCCACAGGTATTACTGTTACATTGGCACACTCCAACGACAAGTGCTCCGACTTATTGCCTTGGTAATTTTTAAGAGAAAAAGAAAAACAGAAACGCGACACAGTATTCAGTTATTTTTGAGTGCCGTTTATTGTATGCTTCATTTTGTCACGTTATTCAATGTCAATTAACACAAAGATTATTATTACCGCACGTATTACACGCGCGCACGTGCGCAAATTGTACTTGAATTAAATTAAAATCCCCTGAAACGCATAGAGTCTATAATTATTTCAGTAGTTATTATTCTAATGCAGTTCCTCTCTCTTCCAATAAACGCGTATTTGTGTTGCGACATCATGTGCAACTGTTTCCACGAAGTACTTCCTTCCTGCATGCATCACTGATTTATAATATGCTAATTTATAATAACATGCTAAATATGATGATAATGTTGCAAAACACTTTGACGTTCTAGCTTGAGCATCCAATATAGTATTTTTAGATCTACATCTGGGCAAAGTTTCTGGGCATTTTAGCAAACCCGTTCTTTCCATATACATTTTTTTTCCAAGACACCGCGCACATCCAAATAAATATATTTTTTACTATTAAAAGGGGCCGCGCACAGCTTTATTCGAAAGAAACAATTACGAAAGAATTTGCAAAGCTAACTTTTAATATTCTACTAAAATTCAAAACAATTAGATTAGAAAACGTATGCAACATCTAAATGTATCGTATTTGTTTGAAGACAGTCTTTCTCTCTTTCAGATATTTTATATAAAATATAATTTTTATTTTCCTCATAACTTTCCTTTTCTATAACGAAAGAGATGCGCATTTAAAAAATTATACAACATGAAATAGATATAAGCAGATTCTGTATAGAGCATCTGTCGATATTTATCAGAGACGAGAAGACATATATTTTGTTTTATGGAAACTCCCTTATCAATAATTGGTGAAATATTATCACCGATGAACAATATCATGTACGGTTGTATTATCAGTCGATAATTCACAAGAGCAAGGCTTTAGGAAGGAGCAGGCAGAGAGATTCGTGACCCTTACACGAGGTGACGCATCGGAGCCGTAACCCGCCATTACGTGACGCCGTGGCGGTTATTAAGGCGCAATTCTTTAAATATTGATTGAAAGCGGGTTGGAGCCTGTGGGTGGTGCTCAGGGGAGGCTGGAGGGATGGAAACGGGAGGTGGAGGTTGGTCGAACCGACGAAATGAGATGAGAAGGTTGACCGAGAAGGGGAGACCATCTATTATATATGATGGGCGCGGTCGCTCTCTATAGATTTTTTTTGCCATTATAAATGCAAGCCGAAGCGGAGATAAATTTTTAATTATCGGCCCGCTTCAGAAAAAGTTTGATCAAGACAGTTTCTAATCTTGTGTAGGATCGCGTGACACTCCCGTGTGACTTGGCGAATGACATTTTTAGCCTCATATTTTAGACCGGGTGCTGTATAGTCCCGTCTACATGTTCATTATCATAAATGATATTCATCATTATTACATCCATCATAAATTAAGTAATAATATGTTATGATTAACTTATAAAAGTTGCACGTTTCTAACATAAGGGGATAAATTTTTTCGCGATAATTTGTGTCCAAGGTACGTGCGAATTTTAATATATAATCTTAATTATGCATATTCTTCTAATACTGTGATGTTCCGAGAGAAACAGGTTGTCAAAATAATTACAACGTATTCACGAAGCTATCAATTAACCATTTTTTACTGTTATATATAGATTATCACACGTATATTGTAAACAAATTCAAAATCATTCTAATATTCTTTTAATCTGCGTATTTTTTATATATAATTCTGTAATAAAATTTCCTTTACATTCCTCCTTTCGCTCTATCAATTATAAATGAAACCTATCTGCTCGATTATCACAAGTAATTTTTATCGTTTGACGCATCTGTTTTAAAAATCATCGATCTCAGTCAGCGATAATTTGACAATCGCAATTCCTTTCGGCGTTCTCTCTCTCTCGAGCGGCCATGTTTCCGAGGGCGTCCGAGAATGTCGCCCAGCTTTTGTTTTGCCTTTAGCACGACCGCCACCACCATCAGCACCACCCTTGTAAGTTTCCCCTCCGCTCATCCCCTGACGCCACGCACAACTCGCTTTGGCTTCACCCTCTTTTTTTTCAAGCTGGATGCTGCGGTGCGAGAGAGATGAGCGCAGAGGGACCCCTATGGATTTTTTTTCCGTACCACGAGAACGCCCGCTCTCTCTCGCTCTCTCCGCGCCCCTTCCCCGTTCGCGATGTTTTAAGGGCTGCAGCAACGCCTGACAGCGATTCTAAGGAAAAAATTCAACCTCCAATTTGTAAGGTCGGCGGACTGTTTAATTGCGATATCCAATTCCTCCTTGCAATCCATCTTTTCTTCTTCCTTCTCCCTCTCTCACTGCCCCCGTCTTTTTCTCTCTGTCTCTCCATCCCTCTCACTCGCGGTTTTCGAGGCGTCGAGATGGCTCATAAGGGCTGTTCGCTCGTTAATCTTCCGAGACGTTTTTTTTCCTCTTCTTTTTTACCACCCTGAGGCGCGACGTCGCCTTGCTCGGGGGAATAATAATGAGACTAATCCGCGCGACACACCTTGTACATTAATTCCTCGCACGAAGCGTTTCTCTCGGACCGACCACTTGAAAATCTCGATGATACACATCGCGATTTTTTTTTAACAGCGACAATTTGAAGGAAAAGGCGACTCTCCTATAAAGGAGTCCTGAGGAACGAATCGGACGGCGATAATGCTAAAGAACGAATTGTACGTAAGACGATGAGTTTCGCAAACGAATTGAATGAAACGCTGTCTAACGCTTCTATGAAAATTCTTGCAATATTGTAATTATATAATCAAAGTTATGTCCATATGAAAGAATACTGGAAAGAATAAATAAATAAGGCGATTTGTCGTTAGATGATTATGCATCATTTTGTAACGTAAAGAAGTAAGTTACGGAATATTATAATTTTTACAATTTGGCAGTCGCACGTGTGCACAAAAGTTTATAATTATAAGATAAGTGTATATGAAGATTATTTCCTCTCATACTTTGTTGCACACGTAATAGACATTTAACATTCTCTTTAATCCTTTCTCATATATTGTCGGATGCCATTTAACAATTATTAAAAGATCAGCAGATTCTTGTAGAACAAGCATTTACGAATCATATAATCAAATGTCTATTTATTTCACAGAATAAATCTAGTAATATATTTTACTCTGAAAAAATTAAGCAAATAAAATATTCTCGCGAATTTCTGAATGTCTAAACTGTCCGTATAACAAGACACAAGTGTGTCGATTTGTGATTCGCTATAAAAAAAATCTACTCAGCGGGCGAACATAATGTCAGAGTTTACAGTTCCGGCAAGCACCCCTCGCGTGGTTAAATCGTGCCACCCCTTTCTACCCGCTATGCGGGACATTACGCAGCCTCCCCCCAGTGCGGCCGGTCTAATTGTGATATCGGCTTTTTTCTTATCTTTTTTTTCAACTCATCACCGCGTCCCGCTTGCTCGCTCCTCGCGCGCGCGGTTTTTTGTCCGCTATTTTCCCGCCACCCGGTAATTATGTGGGCGCGGCGGACCAAACAAGGGAAGAAGCAGACGCGGCGTTGAAAAAAAGTCGCTTTGCATATTTAAATCCCGTTCGTAGAATCAACGGAGGGGGGAGGCGGAGGACGAAGCGTAAAGAGCAAGCGAGACGGGAGGATAGGGGCAAAAAAGGGTGCGTTCTGAGCCAAGCTACCCCTGCGACGACGGAACGAGATGGAGAACGGCGAGGGCGCGTGCGCCACGACAATAGGCCGTGTTTGCACACCCGAAAATTGGCCGACGCAGAAAAAGCGGCGACTATCACGGCATGAGACAAAAACTACTTGGGAAGAGAAAAAAAAACAGTCAAAGGGAAACGACTAATCGGAGGACACACGCTAACTACCCCCCATCTCGTCACGCTGGCGCTTACTCGAAAGGGTAGTTGGCTTTCAAATGCAGTTACGAGACGATATGTCACAGCGTTATTCGAAAGTTCATGACAACAATGGAGATATGAAGCGCCGAACTGTTTGTTAATTTTGGAATTCAGATTGCAAGATGTTCCGTAAAACATTTCGAACACTTTGCGTTGTTAGATTTGCGACTGTACAGAATTCGAAGTTTGATGTATCCTGTGTTGTTAATAACAGAAATATATACAAATATACCTGTTCTGTCACATTGTCTTGTAATAAATTTATGAACGATTAGAAATGCGAGGATGAAATTATCTATTAACGGGAAAATGTGTTAGACTACAGATAAAACGTTTCCCGCAACTTATTCTTACGTTAGGAATTCCAGAAAAACCGTTGTAGTTAATAAATAACTAACGAAATAGCCTCAACATATCATGGAATAATAATCACAAGTATTTTCGTAATAAAAGTACATTCGCGTTTGCTTAGCTAGAGAGACCACCTTCTAATCAAGCCGCGAAATCGATTAGATCGCCGAAGTATTTTTCTTCCAGGTGCTGCGCCGACGATAATGCATCACGCGCATCGACGTGTTACAATATACGTGAACGTAGGCCGGCATCGATCACGGGGATTAGCCGGATCCAATTTTCCGCGGGCGATAAATTAGAATTTATGAAATGAGCGTGAAAGGCAGCGCGCGAGTCCTTCGAGGGTGAGCTCTCTCGCGAGGGAAGTCCAGTCTCTCCCGTTCTCCATCTACAAGTACCTTCCTCACCCCCGCGAATCTCTCGCATCCCCTCCCCTCACTCCGGAACTAATAGTTTTTCCTCTGTTTTTTTTTCACACGATGCCCCGCGGTGCCCGACAGAATTGCATCGTTCTGGTCGTCAGCAATTTTCGTGCTGACTCTCTCAGAAAACTTATCATTATATCTATTAGATGAAAGACAATTTCATTCTCGTAATATAAGTTATTCTTTTTATGCGTATGTGTGTGTGTATGTGCGTGGAATATTTTCTATATTATTTATGTGTTGCTTATAAGTTAGTTTGAAATAACTAACCAACATATTCTATGATAAAATTCGTTTTTTTTATTCTCTTATCTAATTTTCAATTATTTTTAATTAAAAAGTTATTAATACCTCGATATTACTCCGAGTTTGACCAAGTACCAGATATACTTGCATAATATGTCTACCTTTTAAGATATTTTTTCTGGTATTACATTGACGTTATATCACGCGTGGTAAACTAACATTAAGAAAATACAAATATTATGAATGTATTATATCTGAAAAATTACTTCTACCAAAACTATAGCTATGTACAATGCAGCATTATTTATATAATAAACTATTATTCTTAAAAGCACGATATCGAGTACATTTCCTCTCTACGCAATGTGCGACATCCAATTTAAATTCTTTAAAAATTTTTTTTCTACATTCAATTGTACGCGATTATGTTTGCCGATCGTTATAGGGGTTGCGCGTTGAGAACACTCTATCTTGGCGCACGGAGAACTAGTCGATCCGTTCGATAGACATCGAGGACCGACAGATGTTTCCCATTTTTTCACACTCCCTCTCTTCGACGGAACGCCGTTATTTTCGCAAAAAAGTACCCCGAAACCGATCGGCCGCTTCCGCACATACGTGATCATGTCCCGTTTCACGAACGGATGTTTCGCCGACCGATCGTTCCCTTTCGAGGGGTTCGGAAAACGTTTCGTCGAACAGCTCGTAAGCATCGATCTCGTATCGCTTATCGTTTTCTTCTCAGTCCGGTTGTAAGTCACCGCGCTGTGTGTATCGCGTATCCAAATGAGCAACAACGATATTTCATTTTCAAATAAAAAGGAATTGAAAATATGTCGCATGAAAATCTTAAGCTTTTCCACTTCCACTCTGGAATGTTTTTTAATTTCTTCATCGCACATATTTGATGTATAGCGAATAATAACACGAGCACAAATCTTTGCGATTTAACATTAATATGGCGGGGTTTCGAGTTATAGAGCCCTACTGTCGATGCTAATGTTTCACAAAGGCACAGAACGCAACTTAGGTGGCCGTTACTTTTTTTTCATGAAGATTATAACGGTTGGTCATCTCCCGGGGCGGTAGCCGTGTAATCCCGTTGTGATACACGCGGATTCAGGACTTTTCCTGGAGAAAAAATCCTAGAAACCCCGTAATCCTGGATGGACAGGAATAACGAGTGTTTGATTACAGGCACTGTGGGGCTTCAAAACCACCCAGCGGCTGGTAATGTTCGGGGGGGGGGGGGCGAGGGGGAGAGGTAAGGGAGTTAGGCAACGTGAGAATAAAAAAAGCTGGGGCACGATCTCCTCGGGATAGTGTTTTGTGCCTCTGCGTCATAGGGACGTCGAGAAACTGCCATTACCTTGTCATTCCGTGACTTATTACTTTCAGATTAATTGATTGCTCGTAGATAGTAATCAATTATAATAGAACATTGCCTCGAATCAAATTGGTATTCTGCTCTTTGTACAATTAATCAATTAATAATTATATACGATTACTTACTGTTAAGTACATATTGTATTACTCTGTCCAAGAATTTACCAATTAATTGTAATAAAGAGAATATCAAATAAAACTTCGATTCAAATATACATGCATGTATATTCTTTCTATATAATAATTATTTCAATAATTTTGTGTTAATACAAATTAGCAAATATCACTCAAATGATTCAATACTAGATGTTAAAAGTTAGTAATTATGACAATCTGCGAGTCGAGATAAAAATAAATTAGATAAAATAATTATTACGTTAGATGATGGTGTATTATAAATTTCATGAATGTTCCACGTGCGAACGCTTCGCGATCATTTTCTACCCCTCGCTACCGGTAGGTAGGTGAGTGACCCCCTTCGGTTTTTATACAAGGGTTTTCCTGGGGGGAGACTTTTTTTACTCTGAGGGGCACCCGTGCCTGGGGTGGAGTCCTTTTTTTTATAGACCAGCATCTGTACCCTCGTGGCTAGGAGAGAAAAATTTTTCAGCCAGCCAGTCACTCACCTGGCCTACTTCGGGACGGTGAACTCGGAAAATTTCATATCTCGTCTAACGTCACGAGTTTCGTACATTCCGAGTGCAACCTGTGAACGTTTCGGCTCCATCAACGGCAAAATACAATGGAAAATTATGTGCAATAGAACAAGAAGAGCGTCTCGTTGATATTTCATGAAGATTATATAAAATTTGGTGGGTTTTGTTATGTATAGTGCCGCTATTTATATTATATATTATATATAAATAGCAAAAATGTATTCTCAACGGTAAAAATAAGTGGTACATAAACACGTGCACATTACGCGTCGAATGGAGAAGAATTGTTAGCTTCAAATGAACGTACAAACACGAAATTATCAAGGTGAAGTATATATTACGAAAATAAAATAGTGGAATGCGCGCGCGCGCGCACACACACACACACAACACACACATTTTGCAATAGTAGTATTTACAATTCTGATTCTTTTAAATACATTTTGCCGGATGGTACGTTAAGTCGCACAAGTCGCGTATATAAATTCTTAAAAAAGTTTTAAGGAACACTCACGATTCGCGATTGAATGTTCCCGATGTACAAAGGAAAGGACAAAAGCGATATGAAAAATTCGAGACACGAGGGACATAGATTCGGGCAGGTCGCTTTTTATCCTCCGCCTTCGTGGCCTTCCATTAAAAAGAAAACGCTTTCTCCCGCGCCCTACGCTCCCCTGAGATTAAAACATTCGCGAGCGACTCGTGAACTCGTTTGTCGTTTATGTGCGCCTCCGTCCCTCCGCTTTGTATCCAGGCCGACAAACGATCCTTTTCTCTCCTCGTTTCTCGCGACGAGTCACGTAACGAAGCGCCGGGCATCGTGCAGCTAATTTTCCGCAATTTCTCAAAAAAGAAAAGAAGGAAACGCCACGGCGAAACTTCTCCCGCGTCACCTCTTAAAACTCACCCCCAGAGTCGCCGGAAAGCGAGAGAGGCGCGCCAGAAAAGGGCGACGAGGGCGGAAAAAAGCGAGATAAAGTAAGAGACGGAGAGTAAAGAGGGAAGGTGAGAGAAAAGAAAAATAATCTTTTATATACGACGCCCATGGTGTAATGGAGGGTATTTCGCGCTGCAAAACACCCGATCCACCCCTGTGCCAACGTTTCCCACCTATCCTCTCGCCTTTGGTAATCCCCGCCATGCCGCCTGAAAATAATATCTATCTCTTGCTCGCGAAGAAGAAGGAACGGCGAATGAGTTGAGAAAAGAGAGAGGCAGAGACAGTTGTCGCTGATATATCCATTGTGTCATCCAAGAGAAAACGCAATTGCCAGAGAGCCCTAACGCTTCAGACTATTTCACTTGCCTAATGCTAATTAATACGGTGTTAATATTACGGTTTATATTTGCTATCGCATACGATTGCGATTCGCACATCGCCGAAATGGTCAATATACACTTTGCAGAAACGTGATTTTGATTCACCATAATGTAACAATGCGGATTTTATCGATCGGCTTACGGAACAGAACGAACGCCAGCCGATAAAAGACGAAACGGAATCTCGCGGCGGAATAATAAATTCGAAGGCGGTGGAACAAAAAACAGGAATAATAGGCGCGAGAATCGTGGCGGTAAATCAAGTGGAGTCGCACAACGATAAATAAAGGTAAATGACGGTGGTGATTCATAATTAAGGAGCCGGGGATCGGAGCCGCGACAAGGCGACCGCGACTGTCCGGTGGTGAAAAAAGAAGAGCTAGCATGTGTTGGAGAAATTGTGACAAAGAAAGAAGCAGGACGACCCTTTTGCACGCCAGAAAGCAATACATCGCGAGATCTCTTTTAATGCTAATGCTTAAATAGTTGCGCACGAAAATTATTAAATTTATCGTAATTCTTATTTTACGTGCTAATCCATAATAAATTCTATTGTGACTCTGATCATATTGATGCCCGCTATTATTTTGTAATTATTGCAGGAAGATTCCATAGATATATTAAAGAAATTATAGGTGATTACTTTATATCATTTCGAGCGACAAAGTAATTCGTTAGTGATATGACAAAATTGCTTTTCGATTATACATGGAACAAATGAAACATGCCGTTCCACTTTTTAAATCCTACTCGTAAATTGTATTCTCGATTCTTGCTGTATACATATACCTAAAATGCACATAATTTTGTGTGTGTGTGTGTGTGTGTATTCTTTATACAATTATACTTTCTTATTTAAATCTAGTATAATTGTATCTTTCTTTGTATTATGTTTGTTATTTATTTTATTAGGAAATGCATTAATTTTATTAGAAACAGCATTGTGGGCATCAAGCTTACAAAAACCGAAGGTATATAAGCATTAAATTGCTCGATTCTCTCTTCCCCCCCCCCCCTGAAAATTATGATATGTATCGATCTTATTCATATGTTCTAACCGATACATGTACATTCAAAATTAAAAATTCTTTCTCCTGCCATTAAACAATGCATAGTAAAATTGCATTTCAAGAAACTGTGCAAGCTATAACGTATTCGAAGCAGGCTAACATCTATCTGTAGTCCGTCGGGAGAAACATTCCTGACATATTCGCGAGATTTCCTGGAGGACTCGCCGTATCTGCGAACGCGCGAAGCTATATATTGGCGAACGATAACAAACCGTATCGTGTCCAAAGAAACGTTTCACAAACGAGAAATCGCTACGCGCTCTCTTTTCCTCCCTCTATCCCCCCCCCCCCCCTCGACTATGGGCAAAGCTTTCCTCCAAGTGTACTCGAGATGTACTCGCGTCTGGAATCGAGTCCCGGAGCAGCAATTATCCCGAGAAGCTCCGTCGATTTTGCATCCGCATGAGGGAATACCTGGACCGGTGGAAGGAGACAAGGTAAAGGGAGAAAGAGGAAAAGAGAGAGAGAGAGAGAGAGAGAGAGAGAAGAGGAGGAGGAGGAGGAGGAGGAGAGGAGAGAGTATTGCAGAAAGAGAAGGAAGAAGAAAGATGAATGTAAGAGAGATAGAATGAGAAAGAAACGGTAAGAGGGGAGGAGGGAAGGAGGATTCAGGAGAAGGATGCACTTTGCAGTAGCAGCGGAGTATAAGCGGGCTCCATTTTGTCCTAGGGGGGTCCTTAGGCGGCCCCCTTCCACCTCTCTTTCTCTCTCTCTCTCTTTCTCTTTCTCTCTCCTTCTATCTCTCTCCCTGCTTACCACCACCTGTATTCGATGCACACACTCATTAGAAGCGTACGCGCATACACATACGAGCGCGCGCCTTTCACTCTCCTCCCTCTCGTCTCTCCTCCCCTATCTCTCGTCTCTCTCCCTCTTCTCTCCTCTCATTTCTTTTTTCGCTCCCTCTGTCTGTTTCTACGTGTGGACCTCGAAGGTTCGTCGGAAGGGATGCTGCGCGCTGCGCGTGCGCAACTCGCGAGATATTGATAAAAATAAGATCCACCCCTCCACCCACACCCCGACGAGCCAGCCCCATCGTAGGGAACTAAGGAGATATTCTGACGTCGAGAGAGCCACCCCTGCGTTCTCTATTTTTCTCTCTGTCTCTCCTTCTGTCCCTTTTTTCTTTCCGACTATCCCTGCTCATGTTCCTCTACTCCGAGTTTTATATTACGACATTAACATAATTATTAATATTTTCGTGACTCTCGTCCTGTTCCCTCGCTGGCTTTCTTTGTCGTCGAGTGGCGCGACATTACCGCCATTATTCGCACATTGCCCGCTGTTCGTGGAATGGTAAAATTGTATCATTTCTACTTTTTTTAAACTTTCTCAACTAGAGCTATTTCTTGGAAAAATACTTTCAAGATTGTTTCCTGTAAGGGCTCACATGGAAAGCATTTTTGACCAGTTAGATGTTATCTTTTTATAGATAAGAAGTATGACTTTTGCCCTATATTTAAACTAAAGATATTGTTGCATTTTTTCTTGAGCTGTACTATCTCATTTCTTAATCTTGTTTAATACTTTTCACTTATTTCAATCTCATTTTATGCCCCCTATTTGTTCCGTCATGCGTGAGGTAAAATCTAGTTAATGTAAAATTAATTTTGCAAAATTCTCTTTTTGTTTTATTCATTCACATTTCCAATCCGACTCTTTGTAGTCTTTGCTTTTTCTCTGTCAACATCCACTCGTTTTTATCTTGATTTTCTTTCTCGTGTCCTCGCCGGCCGATCTACGCCTCCGTTTTTTCCATTTTTCCTCGTTTCTCACCCCGCCGTGCTACGCTCCGTCACCGCAGTGTGGCTGAAACGTTTCATTAATCCTAACGATCCGCGGCTTAGCCAATGATCCGTTGTTCCCCTGTCATTCTGCGCGAAGATTTCCTTGCGTTTCCCAAGATTTCTTGGAGGAGAGCGAGAGAGAGAAAGAGAGGGGGAGGAAGAGAAGAGAGAGAGAGGATGCTCCGACATTATCGATCTTCCTTCAGCACTAAGTCCTCTCGCGCATTTACGATCGCCCGTGATTACGTCACTGCAGTGTGCAAATTTTCTTTCGCGGACGTTTTATGTAACTATCTTACAGAAAGCGAGAGAGAGAGAGAGAGAGAGAGAGAGAGAGAGAGAGAGAGAGAGAGAGAGAGAGAGATGTCATCTTAATCAAATAAATGAAGTATAGAAACACTCGCGATTCTAAAAAACGGACATTTTCAAAAAATTCACCGTAGTGTCTCATGATTTAATTTTTGGTGCGTTAATTTTTTGCGGTAATTCACATTTTAAAGGCGTCGGTACATTAAACAATTGTAACGAATTTGACCGCCGCGGGATACTGAGAGAATGGTGAAAAGAGATGGGGGTTTAAGAAAACGGCAATGGATTAGAAAGAAAGGCAGAGGGAGAGTTTAGAGGAGTGTGCGCGCACATAAACGTCGTTTTCTCGGAATCAAAGGGCATGTCCCCCTCAGATTTTTCGGCGACTTTTTAAGAAGCGCATTTTCTTCCTTTTTTTCCACGATCGCTATCGCGGCGGTACATTCGCAGACCGAGCGGAAACAATGAGATCGCTACGGGCCTCGCAATTAAAACGTTCTGGTTCAAGTGTTTCCCTTTGAGGATGCCAGGGAATCCCGAAGGAAGGTCAGGGAGGAGCGGCGAGATCGGGGAAGGAGGCCGATCAAAGGGGATTATTTCATTAAATCGACTAATCATGCACCCGCTTTGTTCGAACGGTCTCTGATAAATTGTAACGAGGAAACGACTCGTGACTTCATTTGCAATATTAACAAGTGACATCGATCAAATGCGCGTTAATACAAGACCATACGCTTATTAATTATATCAAGGTAGGTGCGTACAAATTAAATATCATAACAATATTCAAAGACTAAAACCGGGGATTGTGCGGAAGCTGTAAAAGATAAATACCGACCAACTTCAACTCGATTGTCTCTCGAGGAAAACAATTTAGAACTAAGTACGAAGTCGTTAATTAAAAATTAAGAACTTGACGTATGCAATTTATAAAAAGGGGGAAGTTTGAATAGGGAAAGAAAGATGACAGGCCATCAAACTTATGTTTGTAATGAAGGATAATTTAGTGGTTGCGCGATTTTCTCCATACATAAACACATTTTCTTCACTTCTACTTTCAGTTTCAGTTCAGCTGCAATTTTTGTCAAGAGTTCTACGCAAAGTTTCCCGAAATGTACTAATTCTTACGATCACAATTGAAGAACGGCGAAGGCCGCGGACGGTGGGGTGGCAGGTTCGATTCGAAATTATATTTTTTGTCGTCCGGACACGTTCTCGGTGTCCAGGACACTCGCATCCCGAGGGTATTTAAAGACTCTCCGTCGTTCGACGGGACGAAAGCCGGGGGAGGAGGGAGAGGCGGGGTGGGAAAAGAAGCGGCGAAGTCGGGGCGGCTCCTAAGGCAGTAATCCTTCGAGCTCTCACGTACGAGTATTAGTCTCCCGTATAAGATGAACACATACACGTACACGCACACCCACACTTGCGTCGGCGTAACGCGCACGCACACGACCGGAGAAACCGAAAACCGCGATCAAGTAGGATTACTTCGGAGCAATATGCTCCCTCTCTCTTTCGGCCGCCTCTTTTTCTCCACCACTCTTGACCTGCCCGCTGGCCCCGCACATCCTACCGAAGACACCCCCGCACGCGAAATATATACACACGTGCTACCCTATCTCGCGGGCAATGGCCGTTATCTGGGGAAGCAGCCTGAAATAAGAATTCGCCGTGTGTGTGCGCGCTGAAATCGCCAGCCGGTCGCTTAGATTTGCCGCTAAATGCCGAAGAAAGAAATCGCCGCTATGTTCGTTAAATTTTATCCCCCTGTTTAGTCGAGTGTCTGACATCCAGCTGGGCGTTTAAGCGCGTTTCAGTTTAAGAATGAACACGGGAATTCGTAATTTAATATGTTTTCTCAATATCACATTCTAAATTCTTTCCTCCAAAGTACAAATTGCTAATATCTTTACTTTTCATTAAAAGCAAAAACTGTAATAATGATACTCGTATTTTACCAGGAGAAGAATCGACTGCAAATTAGAACGTTTCTCCACGATTTTTATGCAAACCTTATAAAGCATCTCTTTCAAACATGTATAAAAGACATTGGTACGTTGCGAGCGCAATTTGCAGCTGTATACACACACAAATATACGTCTTATTACTTGCGCGCAATCGCCGTTACTAAGCGACCTGAAATGAGAATTTGCCGGGTGTTTTGTTGCTGCAGAGGTTGGACGTTACAGCATGCCACTAAATGCTGACCAAAGACTATTAGCTATCTACCGACGAATCTTCGTCTTACCCTCGCATTTCCGTTTCTCTTTCCCTTTCGATCCCACCGCGCCTCAAGAGTATTCTCGATTCTTGATTTTCTTTCGATACTTGATCGAAATTTTCGCCACAACGACCATTTTTGATCGTTAAAATTAGAAGTCATTTTTAATATTTTGATATATCAGACACAAAAAAACCTGAATTAAAACCGAATCAGAAGTGCTGAATGGATCAACAAATCATACAATACGTAACAAAAACATAAAGAAAAGTACGCGATATGTTCATGAGACAAATCGAGCAATGTTGAGACAAATTATAAGAACTACCACGGATCCGACTTGGCAAGTCACGAGCGTGATGTTCTCTCGGTGCATATTATAAAAATGGCAAAAGGAAGGTTCTCTTCATCCCGCTGAGGAAATTCGGTTACGTTATCAATCGTTTCGGAATACAACGAAGGAAGTATAACGTTACGTCTCTCATTTGCGGGCCAAGTGCCAGAGAATACATGCAGACGTAGAAATAAAAAAGGGTCTGAATGTGAGAAGCGTGTAGATCGCTGATGAATACGAAATTCAAGAATATTTGAACAATACACGAAATATAATAATATAAATATCAATCATACGGTGTCGTGTGCAAAACAATTACAGAGGGAAAAGGATATGTAATATCGACTTGAAATTAAGCATCCTGACTAATGGAAATACAGTACTCCCAGAGGGACTATTAATATAATTAATATAATGAGCGACAATAGCATTTCAGCCAAGTCTGCGAGCAATTTTGAATCTGACTGTAGAAACGACGGCGGTGTCAGGAAAGTAACGTGAAATCCAAGACGCGTCGAGCAGTCAGCCTTAAAGCGAGTTAAGGATGGTTACACAGTCGCCCCGGTAAGGTGCAAGCATAATATTCCCGAGGCGGGCAAAGTAGGTGCCGCGGTGCGATGAGACGGCGAGGTGAAGCCGGATGAGAAGTAGAAGGCGTAGAAGAAGCAGTCGGCGGAGAAGGTGAGGTAGGAGGTGTATGAGGAGGAGGAGGAGGAGGAGGTGGCGGAAGAGAAGAGCGAGGTGGAGTACGTAGAAAGAAGGCGAGGTGGAAGCAGAAGAAGAAGCGGAGCTGCCACCGCGATGGCAAGGGTAGGGAAGGGAGAGAGAGAACGGAGTCGGGAGAAAGGGCGGTGGGGGTGTAACGCGGGGTAAAAGTCCGCGAGCCATTTTTCCCCATATAATTATAAGAGAGGGACTGGGCGTTACCATAGCAACCACACACCACCCTCTTCTCACCCCCTGCTCTCCCGCCGGCCTCTCCCCCTTTCCCCAACCCATATACACCCCCTCATACACTCTGCACCCCGTTTACTTATATGCCGGAGGACGCGCATCGGCACACACATACATACGTGTGTGCATGCTACGCGCGCGCGACTAGCTAGCGATGGTAGCTCTTGTATCTCTGTGCGTGTGCATATGCGTGAGCGAGAGAGTGTGTATGCGTGTGTGTGTGTGTGTGTGTTCGCGCGTCGTGTCTCCGAGCGTGAGCGCGCGTGTATCTCCAACGAGGAAAGTAAGATAGAGAAACGGCGAGAGGGTGAGGGGGCGAGACGGAAAGAACGGAAAGATGAGGGCGAATTCGTGCGCGTGTCGGAGACCAGGCGTGTGTTTATACGGAGAGACGGTGAGTGGCGGAGAGGGTAGGGAGAGGGTGAAATTAATGTATTTGTTCTGCGGCCACCCTCATATGCTCCTGGGCGAGAGAAGGCTCGCCGCTCTCGCGAGAAGGTCTCACGGCGAGGCGGATGGCCGAGACGACGTGGCCTGGCTCCACGTAGAATATCAGCCCAGCGTTATTGCTTTTGTGTGCAAAGGACGTCTGTTTCCATCCCCTTCCTCCTTCTCCTCCTCCTCCTCCTCCTCTTCTTCCTCCCCCTCCTCCTTCTCTTCTTCCATCGCCACCCGCTTCCATCCTGCCGTTCCTTCGCGCTAGTCGTTTCTTCGAGGCACGTATATGCGTCTATATCGCGCCCTTCTATGTGTCGCTGCGATTCAA
This sequence comes from Vollenhovia emeryi, assembly GCF_000949405.1. Lineage (NCBI taxonomy): Eukaryota > Metazoa > Arthropoda > Insecta > Hymenoptera > Formicidae > Vollenhovia > Vollenhovia emeryi. The sequence continues at coordinate 1,132,008 of NW_011967216.1, read as the reverse complement.
CTTGGGTCGCGAGTTAAATTCGCCATTTTAGAACAAAAAAGGTAGCTAAACCAGCCGGCTGGACGAGATACTTGGAATATCTAATTTTTCTAAGCGATATCTAACATTGTAGCTGTTTGCCATTTTATAGAGTCAGTAAAATTGCGGATTTATGAATCCGATGTGAAATTCATGGTGCACGTTAGCGGCATAACGTTGTAAAATTCTGCGTAACGAGATACGCTTACAAACAGTAATAGAAATAGTCTTTTTTCCACCATTTTATTGTTGATCTCTTCTTAAGGAATATTCTCTTAGATGCTATCATTTATTATAATTAAAAAATTTTTAATATTAAATACTTCAATATAAAATTGTGTGATGAGACACAAATCAATAATGTGTTAAAGTATTAAAATTTACAAATCCACAAAATAAAACTTTATCGTTTATTTGCATTCTTAAATTTTAATTCAACGTCAACTTTCATTTCCAGTTGCTTACAACTTGCAAATTATTAACATTTATCAGACAAACATTTAATTCTCAATTTATACCAAAAAAAGTCACGTCTTTTACGTATTTATTTAGATTTAGTTATTGAAAGAATTAATTTGTTCTAAGAATATTAGTAATGTTACGATTGTGGAACATAGAGCGAAAATGGCGATATCCTCGCTTTGAATTATTCAGGTCCTGAAAAGGATCTCGGAATTCGCAGTAACTAGCGCGGCACAGAGGGATGAGGGGTGGGATTCGTTCGAGTTCCCCTTGGAAAAAAGCTATTTAAATAGGTACGATCCGTGGTGGGTGGGGTTGGTTTGATGGTGGGTTGGTTCTCCATTGCTTCATTCAGATGGGAGGGCAACCGGCCATAAGAATACGTAACATGGCTACGATACTAGAAAAATCCTCAGAAGAAGAAATGTCATAAACAAAATTGCACGTTTATGTAACAAATGCAATTTATCCCGATTCTTCAGTATTGGTTAATACCGTAAAATTAAAAATATATTTTATCGTATGTCTTCGAAATGACAAGATAATCGTGAACACACTCTGAAGAATTTTATCAAACGAACGTCAAGTTTAAACGTTATATTTTGATCATTAAATTGTTTCTATTATAACAAGAGATGCGAATTACAAGTTTAGATAATAGTAGAAAGAGAAATGTGATGATTCTTACAGCTTACGAATAATTTTCATTGTGTGAAATTGCTTATTGTAACGCGAGTGTTAAACACGATGAATAAGTTAGAGAATATAAAATAAATATTTTAATATAAGTATTTAATTAATATTAAATTTTGATATTCAATAAATAGTATAATTTTGTTAAACTCTAAATTTTACTAAACTATAAAACCGATACCACTTTAATTTCCATTCTTATTCCAACTAATATATTTTATTCAACTGTTCGGCAGAACGCAATTACTCGCGTGTCTTATCATTATGCTTCTTTTTAGAATGGAAATATTTAATTCCGTCCCGATTCGCATTTCGATCTCGTTTCACACATTTCAATGCGGTTGTATCCAGTACCACCTTATTAGCTAATTAAAGAATAATATACGATTATTGGATCAAATTCACCCATAGTATTTTGAAATTCATGCTTTTCAACGTCGAGACCACGGTTCCATCATCGGTCATAGCTGCTGCGTCACGGCGACCACTTAAAATCACCTGTTTTCGTGTTTACATCGCGCCTGGCGGGATACCGGCGGCGGACGGGCGGTGCTGGGTAGTCGCTTAAACAGGAGATTCCCGTGAATAATTGAGCCGCGTAATTTATCGCGCGGAATGCAGCCGGTGGCTTCCTTTCCCGGGTGCTGAGGGTCTCCCGAATGGTGAGGAGGGGTTCCGTAGGAGATGTAGAGAAGGAGGTAGAGGAAGGGGCTTAAGGTAGGTAGGTGAGAGGGGTGGGTCGGTGGAAATTGAATTTCGATCGAACACCGCCACGACGGGAGAGAGCCAGAGGGGCGGCTAAAGCGGGGTGGCACGGAGGAGGGGGGAGCAGGAGAGTGGCAGCGCGGAGGGAAAAAGAGAGATGAAGATGGGTGGATGGGGGAGGGGAGGAGGGAGAGTAGAAGGAGGCTGTAGGACATTACAGGGCATCCTCCGGCCCCGTCACTACGGCGAACAAATGAGCAATTCTCTCAACCCCCGTGTCCTATGATGTCCTGCACGTAGGACCTGGCGATGGGCGTCTTCTGGGTCGATCTCGAGCCATACAGGTTCCCCTCTCCCCCGGCTCTCTTCGTCCCCGCCGCACCGTCTTCGATCTTCTTCCGCTTTCTATGTACTAACGTCGGGGCTACCCCCGAGGTGATCGTAGTTTAAAATTTCTCACACGGAGCTCGGAAACCACCCGCGCTTCCTTCTTCTCCTCTACCTCCTCCCTGCCTCCATTCAGCCCCTTCCAATCCTATGTCGACGACAATCACCCATCTACCCATACGTCCCGCCGAGCACTCGTGACTCCCAGCTGCCACGAATGCTGACGAATTATTTTTCGCGAGTTCCGGCCTCGCAATCTCGCCGGTGGATGCGTTGCATTAGATTGACGTTGCAACACCCACGGGTACATCGCGCTATAACTCATCGATTATACGAGCATGGCTGATGCATCGGTGAGAGAGCTGCGCGTTTGGATGTTCTTTCAGAGATCGGGATAGACGCAGCGGAAAGAAACGCATCGCGTCGCGTCGCTCTTGAATGTTTTATACCACAATGAATACATCGGGTTTCGCTAGAAAATGTCGAGGCACAAAATAAAACCTACCCTCGGTGATGCGAAAGAGAGATTTGGATTTTTCAAGTTATATACTCCTACCGTACAAAAGTGATATTGTTCGCGAGTAATTTTTACGAAAAGCTGTTCGACCACTTCGAGCGAATCGTCAAACGTGCAACTTTACACTCTCCCCTGTCTCGTCGTGTTCAGCGTCAAAAAGGTAACTGTTCTATTTTAAGTTTCATCGATCCAATTTCCAAGACTTGGCGCATTCAATTTCGTGAGCTGCGATTACGGCTCTTCGTAATGTCGTCGAGATAGAACTACGACGAAAAGCTTATTTACGAGTGTTCATCCCGCGAATCAGTGTTCATCAACGTCCTCTTTTCATTATCCGGCGCACCTGATCTCGGTGACTCGCCATTACGGGAAGGCGTGCGGCGGACACGTTAATCAGCCGGAGGTACTCGCCGTATCCTCGGTGAAGGCAAAGGACTCTGAGCGCAGAGAAGGAAAATGGCCGGTCCGCCATTAATTAATAATAGAACCCAGCGGAGTCGCTCTCGACTGGTAGCAGGGGGGGGAACGGGGAGACGGGAGAGGGACAGAGCAAGATGGAAAATAGAAGACCAGAGAAGATGAAGAGAGACGCGCAAACAAGGGTAGTTCTCTCCGCGATCTCCGTCTCTCTTCCCTCCAACGGGAAGGGGGTGGGACGGTCTAGGGGGTGGAAGGGGGGACTGGAACGGGGAATGGATTTTATGCCCAGAGCGAGATATATGGCGGCCGCTACGCCCGGGCAAAAATAATATTAATATCGGAAAGGAAAGGAGGGAAAGTTTCGCAGGCTGGCTGGCTGGCTGGCTGGCTGGCTGGCTGGCTCGCTGGCCCTGCTTCGGGCAGGGGATATCAAGTATAATCATAATAATAAACGCCCGCACACGGAGCGCCATTGCTGGCTCCGCCACCCCCTCGCCCGATCCCCCTTGCCTTCTCTCCCCGTCGCCCTCATCGCGCACACACGCCGGTGACACACATACGCATACATACGAATGCTACTTTCAGGTATTACACAAACATATATATATATATATATCATCCCCCCCTCTCTCTCTCTCTCTCTCTCTCTCGTCCCTCGTGCATGTACGTCGCGTGTGCGCGTGTACGTGTATGCATGCTGCGCGCGCGTGTCCACTGCTGAGCTAGCTATACACTCGAGGATTAGATTAGCTTCCAGCGGCTTCGCCTCAAAGGCTTATATCCGCGGGTCGAATGAGCGGCAAACAAAAATGGCTCTTCTACCGAAAAGCGCCGTGAGATCGCCCGGAATTTTTCACCAACGCGACCGCCCTCGCAGCGAACGTCGCGGATTTATGGCGGGATGTAGGTGCAATTTCCGGGGATATTTACGCCGATTATTTATGTCGCGACTGATCACCATCTGGCTCTGATTCACCCAGGCTACATTGTTTTCAAGATAATTCCACCCTTGTGATTGCTTAATAATGCGATTATCTTAATTCGAAGCTAAATAGATGGTTTTTATCGTGAGTAATAATAAATGCGGTTTATCTTCCTACATATATCCGTTGTTACTTTCGTATAATATAAAAACTGCGCAAACTGAAATTTCCGAGATAATAACATTAAGAGACGCACTGAATTTAATAGTAAAATATAATTGCTAAATAATATGCCTCAGTGTTTTCCTTGAAAAGAAAATTGTAAATCCGTCAAAGAACTTACTCCTGAAATAATTGCTTCATTTTACGCGTATTAAAAATAAAATTTCATATAAAATTGAATAAAAATTATATCTTGATAGTTATAATAATATTGTTCCGTAGAGTGTGCTTGTAACATCCAAAGAATTCATAAATAAAAAGAACCCAAGGACAATCTGCAGGTTTCCAAATGTAGCAATCTTCACAGACATGTCCCAATGAAACGTCGTCGCCTTCATCTCTCTTCATATTCTGTTTGAAAACTCGAGGTCCAGATTTTAATCTCCATCGTCAAAGGACGATCCTATTTATCCCAGTTGCGATCGGAACGGCTCGTGTTTCCGTCCAAAAGACGCCATTGTTTATACGGGATCCCGAAAAATCCTCGATCTCCTAATTAATCCACGCGACAGATAAGACGGCCTTTTCGCTCAAGCAGAGACATCCATCGACCTACACCCTAATCCTCGGTCGGCCATCCCGCCCTATCTCTCCTAGCTCCCTTCCGCCTCCCCGAATCCGCGAAGCTCATAGGGGTTACGAGTAGCGCAGATGCATTTATATCGAATTGCAGCTCGGTCGTATATTGGCTCTCTCGGAATGGAGGCTTTTGTCTTGGTGCGCCTCATAAGCGTGGATTTGCCCTTATCCTTACCGTAGCTTCCTCCTCCTCTCCCTTTCTATTCCGTATCCACCCTCTCGCTCACGCACGCGTCATTCTCCGGTCCACGCTCGACCACCCCCGGAGTCAACTCTCCCCCGTTCTTCGCCCGAAGTGGGGAAGCGTGTGTCTCAGTCCTTCCTCCTCTTCCTCTCTGTTCATTGTGTGTTTCTCGCTATCTTTCTCTCGCCCTGCCTACTTCTCCCTATCCCTTCTTCTTCATCTTTTCCTATTTTCCCTTCGTCGCTAGTTTCGAGAAAGTATGTTAGCACACGCTCGGTCGGCGCTCGCTACGATTCGTTTCATTATCATACCATTATTTTTTGTCGGCACTCATAAATTGCCCTTTTTTTCCGTGGATTTCCCGTGCTTTATGCGTCCCACTTCTGCCATTAATGTCACGAGCCCGATTCCACTCCCCTTACACCTCCCCCTCCCAACTCATTCCACGACCATTTATCCGGGATACGTGACTTTCGTTGCCAAAAACACATTTTGTCCCGGCCGGTTATTAATGAACGGCCATACCCGCGACATTCGGTCTTTCTTGTTCCTTTTCCGAGGTCCTTTTTTTCTGTTTCAGAAATAGCTGGCAATCGACATCAACGGGGGCGCATGGGATTGGTCATTACGATATTGGTGCCTTAAGCCACGGCGTAGAACGCAATTCGCATCGAAACGTGATGTTTCTCCACCAGCCGATAACACCGATAACATTCATTTATTTAATAAAAGTATTACAGACGATGCGAAAGAGATAGCAAAGTTTAAAGACGAGATGCGAGAGCGTTCTCGTATTCGCGGTATTGAATCGCGGAGCAGATTCCGAACGAAGCGTCTCGCAAACAGTGCTTCGCAAGCAACACAGGAAAACAGAAAGGTTGGAGTTCGAGGCCGTCAGGGACAGGTTATTGGGTGCTTGACCCTCAGGAGGAACCGGGTGAGGAACAGGTTGCACTTCTGGTGATTAAAGTGAAGCCGGGAATTTAGAGCGAGGCGAAATCGCGAAGGCTGCGCGGGGCGTCCGCCAAGGTGGCCGAGCGCGAGGGGATGGTGGAGTCTTGGCAATCAGCGAAATGGCAGTGAAAATAAATGAATGGAAATCGAGTCCGTCTTCCTCGGCGAGATGCCTCGGGTACAGTCCGACCGAGCGGTGACCGAGCACCGGCGCATGGCGGCACGGCGCAGCCGATGAATCGTCCCACGTCGCCTGCACGAGCAATAAGAACGGATTGCTGAGTTAACTCGAGTTACATTTGTGATTGTAAAAAGCCTCCGCCGTGTTCTCCGGGACGACTCTGTTGCATTATTGCGGACGCGCCTTGAGGGAATGTAACGATAGCCAAGTCGCTGATATGAAGCGACGATCAAGAGATTTACAGTCGTTATTATGTGCGTAACTGTCCTCAGGATTGTAGTCGTTTTCCAAATTCAGAACGCGTGAATTGTAAAAACCACTTTCCACGTGACGGACTAGTAAACGTGGACTGCCGATATTAATGAATTTTTTATTACAGACGCTTAATGGTTGAATAAAATTGAAAAATTTAGGGAAATGACATTAGATAAAACGTTTCATGGCTTTAAATCGGCTTGGTACAAAGAGTACTAAGGCCTGGTTTCACCAACATCGCTTAACTTTAAGCTTGGCTTAATTCATTCTTTGTCTCTAACTTTACATTAGAAAGAGACAAGCGTGAATTAAACTAACAATAAGATTTAAGTTAAACGACGTTTGGTGAAACCGGCCCTAGATGATGCTGTCTTTGAAAATATAAACTCTGTAGATTGAAGCAATCGAAAATATATGCAGTATCGAAAATGTATGCTATTCATTAGTATATGTATTTCTGAATGTCGAATTCTTACAAGCAAAAATTTTCATCTCTTGTACTCTACTGTTATATTGGATCTTCTTACGGTGAAAATTTTCGAAAACTATTGCTGAGAGCGAACCAGTGGGACGCATTAAAACGGCAGAATCCTTAACCGTGTATCGCGTGGAATCCCTAAACTAAACTATACCTCATCCCTATCGACGAGTAGGCATCCCTGCCCTCAGGAAAGCAAGCTTAATGCCTCGGAAAAAATAACACGCGCGCACATACACACATACAAGTGCGCAAGTATCCCCACACGCATCGGGATCCGTGCGTGTTTCCCGTGTCTTTTTTTTTGCTGGCAAGAGGGTGGACATTTAGGGCGACAAAAAAGGACACTCTGTCTCCCGCAGGAAGCCCCCAAGAACACGCTGGAATTTCGTCGTCGCCGATCGATCGAATCTGCATGTTTTTCCACCACGAGAAAAGCGATATCAACAATCCCTCTCGCGATGATTAAAGCGATTACTAGATGGCCTTTGATAATTGTATCTTAATTGATGAAATCTTATAATTGAATCTACATAATTTGATAAAACATTTGTCCATTCAAACCTTGGAGGTTGTTAATTAAACGATGAGAAATCTATTAAGCTAAATGCGCTTTTTTGTATAATTGCTATTATCAGACAATTTTAATAATTGATTACTAGAGAGAGAAAAAGAGATGAATTCTTTTTTTACAGACATTCAACGAGAAATCTAATTATGCATATTTAGCGATAACATGTACACAAAGAAAAATTGAATAAAATATCTCAGTTAAAATACTATAATTAATTTCGCAAGAAGTTTTATGTAAGGAAAATATGTAACCTATTAAGTTATTTTTAAGCTAATTCTCAAAGATGTTAAGGTACTTTTTGCCTATTTGGTGATAATTACACAGTCGCATTAATTAATTAAATCTCTGTCTCTAAGAACATTGGAACTATTTAGTTGACTTGTAACACAAATAACATTAACGATATCACACCAATTGCCAGACAATTCGTTACATTGCGACACTAATTATCATATTGCCTTATTACAGAATTTCCCAATGCAACCGATACATGAAAAACACAATAACCTGTTCAAGTAACGTAGATGTGTTTAAGATAATACAATATTCGCTTAACAAGTAACGAGAACTCGGTCTGTGATAATTTCTCAATTTTCATAATTTTAATTAGCAGGTAAATTAATTAATTAATTATTCTAATTACCAAGTTTAATTACTTCAAGTACCGAGCCACACCTTTCGAATAGCGCATAGGTATGGCCAGGACCGTGTATCCTGCCATCCCTCCGGCGAGAGTTACAGAGAACTCCAGACGTATGTATCGCACGCGTACAGCCACGCTCATGTGTACCCGGCGCACACATGTATCCGCCGTGTGTAATCCTCCCACCCGTTCTCTCACTCCCCTCATTCGCTCCCACTTTCGTCCTTCGTGGGTGCGGCTTCGGCCATTTTGGTACCACCTACCCCTCACGCGCAGGTCCTCCACCCCTCTGGTGGGATTCCACGTACACATATGCGCGTGTGCACACACAGGCATACACGCGCCGTCGCGCGGAAAGGTGCTCCAAGTCGCAGCAGGGGAAGGTAAAGACGAGGCGATGGAGGGGTTGCGGAGGAGGGTCGGCACGGCGAAGGGGTGGTCGAGCTTATTCCGGAATCTAACGTGCAGCGCGAGAGGAAGACGGTGAAAGAAGAGGTGTCGTTTCGAGGAACGTCGGGACTGGGGAAGCGACTTAATTTCTACCAACCCCCTTTCCGACATGTTTCGCCTCCCCGCGCGCTCCCGCGCCCCGCCGTGCCGCGGAGAGTTCACTCGTTACACGCCTTGAATCACGGTGTAACTTTTCTCGTTGGAACGTCGGTGCCGATTTTTCGAAGACTCTTCGAAGGCAAGTTTTTGCTCGATATAATCCTTATCGCGAGAGTCTCCGGTAGGAGACCTTCCAACTTTTTCGCCGCGACGCGATCCGGAGGGAAGATAACGCACAGCCCGCTTTAACGGAACCTTTTATAAACATTCGACCACATTTTCGCCCTGCGCCGAGCGACTGTATTTTCTATTAAGCTTCTACAATCTTAATTTGGATTAGTTCATATTTTAGTAACACAAAAGAAAACTGTTATCTACGTCAAATGGAATAAATATAATAATACTCTGTTGAGTTCAAATTGATAAAGGAACAAAATCGAATTCAGATGCTTTTGATGATACTCCAGTTATTTCGATGCAAACTTTCCTTCGATAACGATCTTTCTTTCATTATTACATTTGTTTTTAAATCTAATATATTTACTGAAATATACTAAATATAATTATTAATTATCAAACAAAATAATAACAATTATTTGTAGATATCAATCTGGCGGTTAAATAAATGAAGGCAATTACGAAATTACGGCATCCAAAGCAGTCGCGTTATATAGGACGGGGACTAAACACGCGACGTTCTTGATCACAGATGGCGGCACTCGTACACCATTCGCCTTATGCAGTTCGCAATTAGTTGTAAAATGTTATATCCACGTACATAAATTAATAGATTTTCGTCAATTTGTATTTTTTCGTGAATTAATTCAAATATATGTATCAAAAAGCAACATCTTTGTATTCTATTTTACTTAGTTTTCGTTATTCTATTCGAATTATTTTCACTAATGGGTTTTATTAATTCCTACAAGCTGCAATTAAAATTTTGTCTAATTAATCATTGTTCGTTAATTCTCAATAAGTTTAATTCTGATTCTAGACATTAGCAAACATTTTATATGCGTATCAACAGAGAAATATGCAACTTTGTGTGCAATTTGCTCTTCCTCGCATTAATCCTTTTTATTTGGAAGATATTTTATAATTCTATTAATTGATCACAAAGACCGAATGTGTTACTAAGACTCAGTTATATAAGTTTATGTGTGATTACATCTATTAATTAAAACACAATATCACGCAACAAACCGATTAAAACATGAAATTTGCGTTAATCATTATTCTGATTAATACAATTTGATTAACCGTATATCTTGTTTTATTCCTGTCGTGCAAAAATCGAATTAATTCCCCATGTGAAACTTACGAAATTTTCTACGAAACTCGATATAAATCCACTTCCGTGCCCTCCGCCTTCTTCGTTCGGCGCAAAACATGTTTCCGTGTGAGAGGGCGGATGGGCTATTGCAGGGGACGAGGAGGCGTAAGTGCTTCTTGTCGGAAAAATTATATGATAGCCAAGAGCGCGCGAGCTTTTCTCTCCCCCCCTCCCCTCCCCCTCCGGCTCTGTTCTGCTCTTTTCCCTCCAGTTTCGGATTAGAAAATATGATTAGCTTCGTGCCGGGAGTTTATTCGGGGTTAACGGCGGAGCCGGGAAACGGGAAAGGAGGCGGTAGTCGTTCGTACCCTTCGGGTTTTATGGATGACCATGGTCCCTTACGTATCTCGACGACGACACTTTTCGTGAAACGGTCTCCATGCTGCTGCGTTTAATTCGCGCAACATGTCGAACAATTGCACGCCACAGTTACAGCTCTCATCGCTATCATTTTTTCAAAACGTCTCTTAGGTCCATTTCTATCATGCAGATTAACTGTAATTTACCTTTACTATCCTTTTCTAATGCTTAGAACTAGAAAAGCGATAGAAATGGACGTTACAATTCGCGAAATAACTCCAATGAAGTGATAATAAGTCGCGGATACTTCAGAGGTAAAGAGACATTGAAGAACAAAACTGCATATTGCTATATTTATGTATTCTCTCTAGGGGGAAAGGTTGCATAAGATGAAACGTCACAATCGAGTATAAGAGGCTAACAGAATTATGCTGAGAAATAACGTAAGCGACGCACGTCTCGCCTACGTTTTGCTGCCGTCTCCCGTCTTCTTCGTTTCTTCGTACAAAATCTCACTCCTTCTTTTCCCACCAGCCCTTATAAAAGATAATCTTCTACCTGTCTCTCAATGATTAACTATATACGTAACTGCACTTGCAGGGGTAAAATTCGAGTAGATGTTCATTTCAAATGTAATTTCGCACGCAACGTAGACACAATGGCTAACTCTTCAAGCTACATAAACCCTGCTCTCTTGTCCTATCAATCGTCTACTCTTGTAATTTGTTATGGCTATTATTATAATTAAATAAGTTTCAACATCAACCGACATACGTGGAAATCAGTATATGGAGCTCATAAATATTTGATTTATGTCAAGCATCGATTTTGAATGTATGGACACAAATTTAAAATCCGCATCGATTACTTTCTCAGTCGTATATTCGCGAAATAGTATGCACATTCAATACACGATCGAGGGAGAAGGCAAGTAAGCGCAAGGAAAAACGGCAAGCTATTTCGCGCAAAAGATGCCCGCCATGAGAGCACGGGGTTACGCGGCGGGGGTTGGCGGCGATGAGTATTTCCCAGAGGAGGAACTCGGAGTCGACTCATCAGACGACCCTAGCCTTAACACCCGGGTTGCATAATAAAGCCGTGCCAATTTTTATCGAGCTGCCATTGTGCCGCACGGGAATCGGCGGATCCTCGTCGTTTCCACCCCCGATTTCCCCGGCATTCCCGTCGCGACATCGCGCGACAGCTCGATGAAAACTTTGGAAACGCCGCGAACCGTGGACGTGCGTGGAAAAAAGTATCGGTTTTAGCACCAAACTGCAGCCGGTTTGTCGGAATCGCTGAATCAACGAGATCTCGCGCGATAATCGGCACGAGAAATAATATTGAAGTGGCGAAGCCGATTACGCGATTACACCACGCACACACACGCGCATATAAGTTTCAAGCTTTAATTTAAATAAACCTACAAATACCGTATTTGTTTTGTTGCCTCTCGCTCTCTCTCTCTCACACTACTTTCGGTTTGTATAAAACGCGTTATTAAGGACAAATGTAATTTGTCAACTTTCTTAAGAACCATCTAAAAATCGCGCAAGCTGTCGAGTTTCCCCAGAAACGAGAAACGGCTAAACGCGAAATATCGACGTTACGTCACATTTCCTCGGTATAATACTTTCAACGTGCCGGCGTACCGATGAAATTAGATTCCGGAGACGCGAGTAGCAAGCGATGCATCGGTGCGGGGAGGGGGAGTGATCGATGAAAAAAAAAAGGGCGATCGGTTTCAACCCCATCCACGAGGTATGTTTGCGACCCCAGCGGATGAGAAACGATCCCCCTGTCCCCACCGAATTTATATCGAGATCGAATTATTGATCCTTGCCGGCGCGACCGATTGCTTCGACCCCACGTGTCAATTTTACGGTTTTAACGAACTGCAAACTCCAAAATGTATCGCCTCTATTTCCTTCGGGCTGGAGCGGAGTCGGCGTTCCTGGCATGCTGCCAGAACTATTTCAAAAGCGACATATCAAAGATATATTTATAAGCACGGCGTTAAAAATATGCGAGCTAATGTAAGAATTTTATTATGCGACGTACATTTTGTTTCGCGATAAAAGTCTTATCTTCGTGAGACAGATTTTCATTAAACAAATCCCCTCGTTATACTGTACGTCTATCTGTATATTATTAGTAACAAGTATTTTATAACATTTATAGAAATGTCTTAAAGAAACGAACTAACTCTATCGAAAACTTTGTCAAATCTTTAACGATTTGTCATTCTTTATCCCCATAAATATACACATAGGGAGATATTCATATGAAACGTTTATTCGTGTGTCTCAAATCGATATGTATATATTATGTATTTTATATAACGTATATAATAAAAAATATAAATCTCAAATTGTTGGGTACACACTGTTTACTACAGTTTGCTGTGTCAGCGAGTTGGGAAAGGCTTAGTTCGCGATTTATCGCGAGTGGTCAAGAGACACGGCAACCAAATAATTAATCTAGCTCCGAGCGAATCGTGAGATCCGGCTAACCAGATGTCCGACCTGTCCGACAACGATCGGTCAATGTCCAGTTCTGTTTTAACTGCGGATTAAAGCGAACTAACTGTCGACAGAGCTATAATAGGCGTGTTGGTGTAAAGGATTAAGAAACGATGTCATCTCGATGGTACCGTAGACGTCTCGGAGAAACGACTTTCATTGCCGATGTTAATCGTACGTAATTTATATCATTCTTCCGTGTCAGAAATTTTGCGGCTGAAAGATGGGACATTTATTCATATATTCTCAGATTATCAGTCCGCCGAGGAAAATTCATGACTAACTAGTTACGCAAACATATCAACTATTAATTTACCGCAGTTTAAAACGACGTCTCAATTGGTGAACAATCGTAAGGATAATAAAATGATGTCTACATTTATGCAAAATATCGTATATCGTAGAATGTACGTCGCTGTTTCTTTCTAACAAAACGCCCCATTGCCAATTATTCGCAGGCCTTTGCGCGCAACGCTGTCGGCAGTCTTCAGTCAGCGTTTACAAAATTTCCCTGATAAATCCTCATATATGAAATTCCATAAATTACGCGTCCCCTCGCTCACCGTCACGTGTAGCGCCCGTTATTATTGGCCCGCGAGAGAGGAGAGGAGAAGCGATTCGGTGACGAGTGTCCGTCCGGACGAAGACACCCCCTTCGCGCTGTCGGACTCACCCCTCGCCGGCCGATGCGTGATCTTTAAGGGGATGTGTGTAAGCTGCGGACGGCGGAGGCGTCGCGAAGGGACGAGGCAGGAGCGAAGTGCGACGAAACAAGCGAAGGCGTCCTAACGGTGTCTGCCGGTGGTGGTGATGGCGATGGTGGGGTCGAGATGAGGACGACGGCGATGGTGGTGGCGGCGGCGGTAGTGGTGGTGTAAAATATGGATTTACTTCTCCTCCAGGGCCGCGGCTTTTCCTTCGGGCTCTATCTCCATGTACGTGTATCTCTGGGCGCGTGTGACGTCATATGCGGCCCTACCAACACCATTACGGGGTGGCGGGTGAAGAGAGACGGCGCGGAGGGAGAGGGTGTCATGGCTCGTTTGTTAGACGGGGCTCGGAGAACCCGGGGGTGTTTTGTTAGTGTTTTCTTTGCACCGTCACACGAGACGACAGTGTTTTGTCTCCGTGCGAGGAAAGAAGCGGCGAAGATTGGGGGGCAGGGAGCCGCGAGAAGGAATAAGGCGAAGATAGAAAACGGGAAATGCTCCGGTTAAGCGCGAAGCCGGAATGGTGGGCTTTCTTGCGCCTTTAAACGATTCCGTCAATTTGGTTCTTGCGACACTTCGCCGAGAATAAATCGTTGCTGCAAGGTGGATCGTTGGTGCGTATTTTTTTTCCTTTTTACATGCATCCATTTTCGCACGTCATTCGGGATGTTCTTGAATTTTTGGAAAATGAAAATGAGCGTAACTGCAACGTTACGGCTATCTGTTCTATTTTAAATATTAAAAAAACCTTTTCTCTTGCGTTCAATAATGAATATTTTTATGTGGCTGACCCTTCATTTGGATTTATATATTATACAATTCACTTGTCTCGATAATCAATTCTTTTAATACTTTATTGCCATTGGATAATAATGCGAGTCTACTATTTGAAAATAACTTTCTTGAATTATTAATTTGCTTGCTTTGCGATCAAAATGTGTTTATCAATTATAATATGGAAAATGACAATTGAAAATCTGGCGTGTGATTTTTCTCTCAATCCAACATGCGCGCAAATTAAAACGCGCATTCTCCATTTTTTAAATCACGAGTAAAAGGATTTAACGCTCTTTGTATGGACGTTTGTCAGCAACGCACACATGAATCTTAGCCTTGCGAAAAGGAAATAGAAGGTCTTATCGGAGATACAAGAAGACGACGAAGGTGCAGCCGTTTCGTTTATTCCGACCTCTCATTTTCATTTCCACACGAAGGATCATCATTCTCCCAACACCGCCCGTTCCTGTCTATCGATCCGCGCGAGCACTGACATTCGATCTTCCGTCGAGCGTTTCCATCCCATCCTACATCGATACCTGTGTACGTACGTCCGTGTACCCACATGAGTAATTTAAAATGCGATTACTGGGGGGAGCAGTGCCTGTGTGTCGATGGACATAAGAATAGCTAATACGTGGATGGCGCAGGAAGGTCGCACGGCGAAGGAGGTAGGAGAGACGACGGTTGGATGGCTGCCATTAAAAGATTTCATCCACCCCCTCCGCCCCCAGCCCCCGTTTCACCCTGCCCCATCCGGCTCGCCCGCGGCATCCATATATAAGGGTGAGTAATCTGAGAGCCATCCCTCCTTTCTTATTTTACGTCCTCCCTTTTCTCGCTTTCCACGCGTTTGCATTCGCTCTCGCGTGAAAGGGAAGTAGCGGCCGTGAAAAAAAAAATGGGACGTGAGAATGAGTATGTGCGCGCAATTTGTATTAGCTCCTTATATCCTTTGACGTCTCTATAAAGAATCGTTAGACAGACGGCGGGAGTATCGATCACGAGTATAACTAAATGACACGTCGTGCGCGGGCGGTCCCATGACAATTGACACAGTGCTCATAATCGTAATTGACGTCGATTATCGCTACAGCTACATCTCGAAAAATCATGCCGTTCTTCCTGGGTGTCTCATTGAGCGCGCAGTAGGTCTTCCTCGCATTTCCATGCGCATAAGTGCACAGGAACGACAGAGACGTACGAGCCGAAGGCTCGAGGACGAGCGGACGCAGACACTGCACCTAAGGGATACGTAAGAGCCAACCAGCGCACACGTACGGATTACAGAGGGTAGGATTGGCAGCTCTGATCAATATTCGATTTTTGAAATATCTCCCTCATCCCCCGTGCCGGCGCTATCCTCCCCGTCCGCCGCCTACCGCCGGCCTCCCTCCTCCTGGGTCCTGGGGGCCACCTCCCCGGACCCCTCGCGGGAGCCTCGCGTTCCTCGAAAGCTCGATACTCCATTTGTATTTTTAAACTGGAATCCCTATACTCGCGCGCGCGTATGCGTGCCCGTGCATATACACGCACGTAGACGACGGCACGCCAAAGCGTCCTGCCACCACCATCGCCATTCGCCATCACCATTACCACCGCCGGCGGCGGCGGCGGCGGCGGCGGCGGCGGCGGCGGCGTCACCCTCCGCCACCCCCGTCTTCTCGCAACCCTCTACTACTTCTTCGTCTTCTTCTCCACCTCCATCGACTCTCCTCTGCTCCACTGCCGCCCTCCCCGCGCTTTCTTCCTTCTCCGCTCCACCGCCGTCTTCCAGGCCGTTCTTCTCCGCTTCCTCCTCCTTCTCCTTTTCCTCCTCTCGCGCGCGAGCCTTCTCTTCTTCTCGGTGTTATGTGTGCTACGAGCACGCTTTCGACGGCGCGTGCATACGCGACCTCCGTGTGTGCGTGTGTGTACGTAGGACGCTTGGGGGCAGGGGGCATACGATCCATCGGAATTTTAAGGAAATAGAAGGACACTCGATGCATACCGTCGCTGTGTAGTAATGCATCGGTGTTGGTGGTCGCGTATGTGGGCGTTACAGGGCCGGCGACAGCGACCGAAAGCGAAATATCTCGAGGCGACGAGATTCAATGCGGATAACAACCCCGAAAGTGCATTGACTCCGCGTTGCAGACTCCGATCGAATTACATCACGGAGTTACACGCGTCACACGCGCGGCTTAATTCGCAACGTCGTAATAATCGCGGACGTTTCGGCCGTCCGCACTAATAACTGGAAACGATAAGTAGTTTTATCTAACGCAATATTGTCCTTAATATCGTCAGTCGGTTTCGGAATCTTTCTGCAGACGTTCCTGAAAACTCTGCCAATTGCACGCGACATTTTGTATTTCTGTCGACCGTCTTTATTCGAGTGTCACTAAGCTTCTGCACTTGCCTTGGCGAAACAATGAAATGATTGTTGCTCCGACTGAGAGAAATGTTTTCACGTTACTTTAATGCATGTAAGCATAACTGTTTGTGCGAAGATGCAAATCCAAACGCTCGTCAGTTGTCTCCGGCGTTCAAATCTCGTCTGGTACCATTGACGTCGTCGCAAATTCTGTCAAGTCTGTTATAATTATAAATAAACATACTTTCACGTTCACGGACAGATATGATATCGGACATACAGCATGTACGTTATCTTTACCGCCATCAACGGTCCCAGACGTGCGGTGGATCAATTTTCAGTCGGCCCAGTGTGAGAAAGTAGCTCTTACCGGTCCTGTGCGTCTTTATACACGTCGACCTGAAACGCACACCCGCGCACCTGGAAATACGTCTGGCGGAATACACGCGCGCGCGCGCGCGCACTTGTTCGTTTGCTCGCATTTCAACGGAGGGATGGAGGGATGTAGATACGCGTACTCGTAGAAGAGACGCGCGGTACCCTATAGCCGTTCCTCTTTACCCGGCAAATTGGAATTTCTCGCCGCGGATAGAATTCTTTCGCGAGAATCACGAGACGCCCGGCTCGCTGCGATATACGCGACGTCCTGGGCGTCACGTTGCGCGGGCGCATTATACATACACAATGTGATTCATCAAAACGCGGTTGTGCGGCTGATCGTATATCGGCGCCCGTCTGAATCTCCCAGGGCGTATTTCCCGAAACGAAGCGGGTACGCGAGCGATTTATCCGCACCGCGATACATTGTAATCGATGCCGGTCATCATTCATTAAAAATTTGTCTATTTTTGTCGATTTAATATTCCCTCAATGAAAAATGTGTGTGCCTGCACCACAATTACTCCAGATTTTCTCGAAAGCGTAAGACAATCATTTATTTATCGTATGCCCCTCTCTGGATATGAGAAGGGACACCATCTCTTCTTGTTTAAGGTGGCTCCTGCACGAAGGAACGGTTAGTATGAGTGCTTTGGTGGGATCCTTCGATTTTTATAAATTCATATGACTTTTTTTCATAAAAGAAATATCAGTGCATTATTGATCAGATGCATTGATATGCTAAGTTATATATGCACATTTAAAAACATATTTAAAAATATGTGATACTGTCAAGTCTCAAAGAGCTGTCAAATTTCCTCAAAACATTGTATCTTTTGACTTTACTAATAAGTATTTGCATGCAGAGGTCGGTGACCTCATATACTTACTAGCGCATTCAAATCTGTGTGACATTATCATGTTTATCTCGTTTTTTGTTAAGATCTACTTTTTTTATAAAATAATACTAACCCTCAAAGTGCTTCTGCGAGCGATCGGCCCATAACCCCGATCCCAGTGAACACCAAGTAATAGTTACATAATATATCGATATTATAATTTCCTACTTAACAAGGGAAATGTAATGTAACATGAGTGTTATATTTATCTTGTTGAGTAGGACATTATAATATTGTTATGTAACTGTTACTTGTTGTTTGCTGGAATGTTGAAAAATACAACTTTAATATTGTTTCTTTATTTTATTTCATCGGCGACCGGGTCTGAAATTTAGCGTACCGATAGATAAAATTTACAACTACAACATATTTAAATTTAAATTTTTTTTACTTTTAGTCCGTCCAAGCAGGAGCTACCTTAAAGCTTATTCACAAACACCGTTGATCATTCATCTTGTTAACGCACAGCCTTGCTTTCGAACACACGTGAACGTATGTATTAATTAAGCGAAACTTAAAAAATTATTACTTGTAAATTATTCGATGTAATTGATAATATCGTCGTCGGTATAATAACAAATAACTATCTGTAATAGTCCCTTTTCCAATAATCTTGAACAAGTTCCCTTGAGAGTTTCAGTGATAAATAAATAGCAGTAGCCTAGGATGCTGAATATGCAAGTTAATTTAATGCAAGCTAGGATCAAACAAGTGTCATTTTTCCGTTCTTGCTATAACCATATTTGCAATTAAAAGGAAAAAGAAAGACCGAGTAGTCGCTCGAGTATAGAGCTAATCAAGCGACCGAACAGTCTTTGCGAAACAATGGATACAATTATAAACGTTGGAAATGATCGCGGAATGACTTGGATGGCTCGGGGAAAGGCACCATTACTGCGAGCCTGCCGTCTGTCCCGGACCGCGGTCCGCGCAGCTGCACCGGCCGCTGTCGATGCAGCTCCGGGCGATTAATTAAACGTCGGCACAGCGCACGGCCGCTCATTAGCGGGCGTCGATTGGCTGCTGGCCGGTCACGTGACATCCACGACGGCGGTACGTTCTCCCGAGTGGACGGCTGGGGGTCGAGCCGGAGAAGGGGGTTGCCGGTCGGTCGGTCGGTCGGGGGCGAAGAGGGACAAGCAGGCGGCGGCGGCGGCGGCGGTGGCGGCGGCGGCGGATCGGGCTCCGGCTCGGGCTGGGGTTTGGGCTCGGGATCAGTGGGGTAAAGGGAGCAACACTGCACATTCGCTCAGTTGTTTCTGCTGGCGAGCAGCCACGCCCTGCCCCTTTCGCGCCACTAAAGGCGGATACCACGGGATTAATTAAGACGCCCACCAACAAATGATATCACGCCGCTTTCGGGGAGTCGCTGGTCTCTTTCTCTCCGCGAACCGGGGAGGAATGTTAATTAGAAGAGCGGAGAACGCGGAGAACAGCCCGATTGGAGGTATCGCGCGACGGGGGTGGGCACCGTCCGCTCGGAGTCTCCGCGAAAAGCATGAGTGGACGGCGGAGATGTTCCGCGTACTACTATGGGCGGGACGCGCGCAGAACAATTATAAACCCAATTAAGGGAAGCACCCACGGGGGAAGTTTTTACTCGGGGATTCAGCGAAATCAACGAATGGCCGCGTCTCATTACGCGCCGCGAATTGCCCTTGTCATTCCCCGATAGCGCGTCTGCTATCTGGAAACTCCGCTTCCCGTCCGTTGCAGACCAATTACCATGTAATTGCGTCCGTACAGCGAAAGACATAGTCTCCGTCATTAGTTTTCCGTCATTTTGTGAATAGAGTTTCGTGATAAATCCAATTTCAACCAAGAGCGTTTCGTGGGAAATAATAATTATAAATACTAATTACATGACGATGAAAAGCCGACAATATCGATCTGTTCGTTTTGCACTAAGGCTGCCAATTCGATTGTCGCTCTAATGTCAGTTGCTACTCAACTGCGTTGCAATTTATCTCGCGCAGTTCGTTAGCGCGTTTTGAACGGGCAACAAATTCGACGAAAAATAGTTGAGCGCTGAAAATTTGTCCCGCCGTTGTCTCGGTTCTACCGTCTCCTTTGTCACGGACAAATCGGGATGTAGATTCGATGCAAATTGCTCGAATGCGCCTTCGAGAGGGCTCGATTGGCCACTCGGCAAGTCCGTAGATTGGATTGCCGAGCGTAACGGCTAATCACGCAATTACTCTGCCCGGCTTTAATTTTATCCTTAATTAAATCCAATCCCGCGAGATGAATGTGTATTGGCAAGGCGCGAGCGTCCCCGCGGCGCTGGCAATTTCGGAAAAGTCAAGCGTGGAGTGACTGTAATAAGTTAGATGAATTTCATTACGACGACTGACTAGTAAGGCGATCATCGCGTCTTCATCCGGTACTTTTACTCTCGATTTTATTGACGGAAATAACAGTATATATCGGTCAATGTGCAAATCGTTGCGTTAATTATATTTGATTTCGGGCAAAATTAAAAATAGTGGATTGTTATTTAGAGATTCTGGAAAATTATTATATTAATAAAAATTACCGAACCATATAAATGATTTCATATGTATAATAAAACATTAATGGTTTTCACAAAAGTAGTTACATATTGTAACAAAAGGAAATAAAAAACAGAAATAAAAACTGCATGTGTGAAATGAAGGATTTCCGAAAAGGTAGCGTAGAAAAATGAAGACTAAATATAATAATAAAGGCAACGTTTTCTTTTTCTACGAGGCGACGAAAACTCATTTGATAATGTGTCACATTTTATCCGCGCACGTCTTGTTTTTTTTTCTAATAACCGGCATAATCCGTTTCTCCCTTGTCAAGCAACTCGGGTTCTACAGGGCAGTTGACGAACGACCCTGTTGACGTTCGCCCTTTCTATCGCCCGCTACAAAACGAAAGGAACCGAACAAACTTGCCCCGGCCGTCGTCGCGGCCTTCATATTTCATATTTCGAACACCCTCGATCTCTACCCTTCCCTTGAACCACCCTCCTCCCCGTTCGCTTGTCTCCATTCCTGTAAATATACGTGTTTCTCGAAACTCCGGCCGAGATTAATTTCTGATCTAAGCCCGGAGCTAGGCAACTCCTCAGGGACGCTCAGTGAAAACGGATTTTCGCCAAGTTTACAGAGTGGATCGTCCCGACAACGACGCGTCGTCCTTTTATTTTCATAGAACCGCCCTGTCAATTTCACAGCTTCGTTTGTCGTTGATTTATAGCTCCGGATTTGAAAATTTATATTCCAATTCGCCGCAAGGCAAATTGGAAGAATGCCAAAAAGGCGCGTTTCAGCTTATTTGTCTACATCTCGTGTCATATTTATTAAGACATGTATATTACACTTTGCTTTATGTACGTATGCAATTAAAGCTGAATTTGTCAAGCTGGCGTTAATCCTAGCTTTTGCAATTAATTCCTTATTGTAAATTAAGGGAAGCATCTAACAAAAATGCATCACCTTCGAAACTCTATTATTCTTCAATCCTCGATTACAGATTTCGAATCTTAATTTACGTCAGCTATTATGGCAGGATCACAATAATAAAATTGTCGTTGATTTCATCGTGAAACGAGGATTTCCGCGAGCTTAGCGAACGAGCTTACCGGAACGGAAAAGCGGGCGGGTCCGCGCTTGTTTCTCCGCAGCTTAATTTAACCGAGCGCCGGAACGGAAAGGTAATTTTGTTTAATTTATTAAAACCCTGGAGGTCTCCTCCCCTATCCGCAGCCCGGCTAATGATGTAATCCTCTAAAAAGTTATAAAGTTACCGAGTTCATTTTTAAAAGCAAGCGTACCCTAGCGTCGCCCGACTACCACCATCCCCGAGCCGCCTCACACCCCTCCCACCTCCCCCTCGATCCCTCCACCCCACAACGATGCCTCTTGCTGGAGATACTTACGGCACTTTTTATTACGCAGTATTTCACGTCCACGACGCGAGTTACTTTTGCATATTTATATAGGTGAATAACTAGGCTCTGTCTCCGCGCTAAGGCCGTTTCAGCGGCATGGAGGAACGACGACGTTGAAAAGTGGCGAAACTTAATAGAAACGGAAGGGAAGCATGACCGACACGAGAGGCTTTATG
Source organism: Vollenhovia emeryi (assembly GCF_000949405.1). Lineage (NCBI taxonomy): Eukaryota > Metazoa > Arthropoda > Insecta > Hymenoptera > Formicidae > Vollenhovia > Vollenhovia emeryi. Next base: position 1,109,891 of record NW_011967216.1, on the reverse strand, counting down.
CAATTTCTTTGTTTTTTCTCCCATCTTTTTGCTTAGCTTACGAAGCGAGCACTGAGAAAATTAATTTTTATGCATTCTGCTATTTATTAACACGACGCTATCTTTTATTTTCTAATTTGCTCGGCACGTTTCTTTTAATAAGGTTGTCATAATTTTGTATAATTTTTGAAAGTACTTCGCACAGCAACATCGTTTGCAACACCGGCCGTAGGGACTTTAAGGTTTCCATTTTCAGTCGCTTTTTAAAACTGGACTAAACTGATAACTATCATTTGATTCTCCAATTTACGTTACGCAACGCCATTGCGATACGGTTCAAAAGACGTTTTTATTTTTACATTGACATAACGAGATAATATTTTCCGCGCGTGAATTTTACTACCAAATTCGCGCATTTCGAAAATACCAGTCGGTCGATTGATCCGCCGAAAAATTGTTCTGTCCAATCGGCATCGCGAGTGTTCGCCGGATTTCAAATTCAAATTTCGCTGCAATCGAATTAGCCGACAAAAGAACCGTTTGATCCATCTCGTCAGCCTGCACCCGCGAAACCCGCACAAAGTGGCGGCCCCAATTATGAATAATTCGGAATATAAATTCGCTTAATTCCGTACGCTTGCCCGAGAGCGAGAGAGGCGAAAGGCGAAACGGAAATTAGGACTAACGATACCGATCCTTGATTGCCTTTTCCCAGTGCAAATAGTGCAGCACAAATTCTGCTCCCATTGGCGATAATATCTTGGCATAATTAATTGCATAATTCACATGGAATTCTTACCGATCTACGTGTGTAGTTTAACTAAATACAAATACAGAACGAATATAGTCTAAGGGCTCTGATAATAATCTATAAAATAGAAAGGAAAAGGAAGGCAGTAGGAGCCGACGCAGGATGTCGTTGAAAAGAATCACATTAGTTGATCCGAAACGTTTGACCATTATGAATGTTTTTATACATTAAACTTTTGTATTCCGCATCTAACATTCTGCGTCGGCTCTTATTGCCTTCCTTTTTCTTTCTATCAAATAAAAATCAACGTTTTTTTGCACAATTAATTTCCCCATGGAGAATCATTAATTATTCGATAAGTTCCAAGTTAAACAAATAGATTTGAAAATCTTGCGTATATAGTTAAGAAGCTGCAAGTCTTTTTTATTTTAGTTTTTCAATTAGTAAACATACAAATGTGTAAATAAACAAGGGATTTCTTCGATTATTAATTTCTATTACTTTGATATTAGTCGATCTTCTGCAATAAATATTACGCCAATGAGGGTACTCGCGTCATCAGCTGATCCTATTTACTTGATCCTAATTAATCCGCTCACGGACAGAAGGAACAGCTGCGCGAACTTCGATTTTAATTTATTCTGCAGGAAAGAAGAGGGGATTCGAGTCACCTGCTACTAGCATTCAACCAATCGCTCTCTCATGCTTCATCAATCTGCATTATATCATAATATACGCAACAATAAGAAATAGTTAATTTAATTATCCGTCTCCACCCTTAGTCTCCCCTTTTTCATTTGCTATAGTTATTCCTTGGAGTAACTCGATTTGTTTCACGAGAAGTATTTACATTATGCACTCCTTGTATTCTGTTAAAGAATATCCTTCAAAGAAAGCATTAAGCAGTTTTATATAACTGCTTTTTATACGTTTATATACGGAGGATCTAAAGCTTCAACTGCTAGAATTACATTTCGAGCAACATTGTTCGCTTCCTTCGTTACGTTAAAGATCTTCCACATGTTATCGCGAAATTTTCACGTTACAACCAGGTAGTGATTTAATATAAAGTTAAATTTAAATGAAACAGCGATTTAATCTGAAACGTTAGTAGCGAAGATGCCACCTTTGTCGTCGAGCTCGTAAAACAGAGTCCAGACATCGCTCGTTACGAGAGTGCCACAGCCGGAGCGGCGCTGGCAGGAATCTGCCGAGGAGCATTCGCCGAGCTGAGCATTTTTTCTTCGGTTTGATTGACTAACGTCAGTCACCGAGAGATCCTGCGACTCGCCACGGCGAATCCCCATTTGGTATGCCATGTAGATAAGTACAGTCTCCGAAGAGATTTCGAGCGCGATGGGCGCTTCCAATGTCGTGCCACGCGAAGATTCACGGCGGCAGTCGCGAATTGCGCAACCCTAACTTCGTAGAACTTCCCTGGCGACTTTATACCACGATTCTATCTTCTTGCGAAAGCCTTTCTTGGCTTTGCATGCGCAAAGACGCTCTTCTTACGAAAAAATATTCCTTGCTTGCTAAGACACGATTATTTTGTAGATCTCACGTTGTATTATTCGTATATTTACCTACCATATTTTATGAGAATCGTTATCGTGGTGTATGTAAAAAATACAGTTGCAGAAATATTGACTGCGCCGTAATTAACTGATATGTAACTGATTCATAATAGCAAAACTTATAGAGATTTACGTTGAGAATATTTTGGAGAGTATTGCTACAGCGTATACATTTAGTAATTAATCATTCTGTTTGAAAATATTTAATTATCATGTAAACGTTTGACACATTTGGTCGGAAAACGCGCGTCAGGAAGTTACGTATGTCAAATAATAAACCGCGCGCGACAAGCAAAAGTAATAATAGTTCGGATAAATGCACCGGCAAAGCAAAGATATACACAAATCGACTTACACTTGAACGCGAGCGCATACGGTAAGCATGAAACGGAGTCGACGATGAAAGGAAGAGAAAGAAAGACAAGCGAAGAACTGAGAGCGACCTGGATAAGGAGGGAGAAAGAGCAGGGGTCTAACATAGGAAGGCGAGCTGGCGACCATCACCAAGTCAAATCGTCTCGCAACGCGCCAGCGAATAATCTCAAAGTCAAATTAAGAGCGGGTCTACAAATTTAAACAATAAACGATCAGATTCGCCGCGATTCAAATTTAAACGCGGCGGACAATGGGCTTGAAGAACGCACGTTCGCGGCATTCCTCGACCTTACCTTGACCACCACATGTGCATCCCGATTTCGGCCGATCTCTGCTGACGTCCGCATATTCGAAATTAATGAACTCAAAGTGCTAATAAACGGGCGTAAGTGTCGCTAAACAATTTTTACGTAAACTCTTTATGATCCACACGCGAATTACACGTTCGACTTTTTTCTTTGAGACTAAGTGACAACAATCGTTAGATGCGAGTGTTAAATTTACTTATCTATCTATTTATCTGCCAATTCTTTATCAATATCGATGCTTAATAAACTTTAGCACGTAGCTATAATATTGCTATAGCATAGCTTCGATATCAAGCCTAAGGTATCCTGCTTTTCAGTTTCGTCACAATTGTCGATCGATACCGAAAATTCAGTCTCATTACGAAGCGGTGCACGGTGGCAAAAGAAGGTAGAAAAAAATTTTCGGTAGTTCGCCGACCACTAAAAAGTGAACCCCTAATTCGGCGGGCCGATTCGCTAGCCGAGTCAACGAGCGGCGAGGCAGAACGGGGTGTCGAGAGAAAAACCCAACGACGATGGCGATCCGGTGGAAACGAGACGCGGGATAAAGAAGGCGACACGCTACTGAAAGGAGACCGAGGAAGACGAGGAGGAAGCGAGATACCAGCAGAGGGAACCGCGGTGACAGGAGGGCGAGCACGAAAGGGAAGAGAGGCGAGAGGGATAAGAAGTGATCGGGACGTCAGATCGGATCTCGTTGGTGAATCAAATTTGGCCAAATAAACGAAGAGACTAGGGGAAGGAGGAAGAAGAGGAGCAAGATGAAGGGAACCGGGAGGCACGCGGGTTGAGGGCCGGAGGGCCCGCGAGAACAGTTGCGCTTCGTGCGTGCATTAGCATGCGAGAGGGCTGCGAGAAAGGGACGCTCGAGAGGAGAAGAGGGACGGGAGGAAAGGACGGAAGAGAGGAGGTCTCGACGAGGTGCAGGAGCAGGAGGACAAGAGCAAAAAGGCTGGCAAGAAGGGACTTTTCGAACTTTCTTTGTGTGCTAAGCAGCTTCCCGGGCTACCCGGACGAGAAACGTAGGACGGCTCTCTGTTCTTTTACGTGTCGCCCTATAGCCGATACCGTGTATCGGGGAATCGACATAAGTGCAGACGCTCCTTCTCGCCGATCGTTTCGAGTCGCGTAATTTCGAGCGGCGCGAAAACGAACGCGCGGGGAATAAGTGCAATAATCTTGTATATCTCGGTTTTGAGGTCCGTTACATCAAAAAAAGGTTTCTGTCTTATCACGGCTTTATCTCTCTTCAACGATCAAGTTTGGGAAAAGACGAAAATTAACATAGCTACGGTTAATCGGTAAAGAGATCATCAATCATGAATATCATTTTCTATCCCTGTGAAAGAAAAGCTATGATTTAGAAAAAGATTAGAAGAAATATTACTATCGTCAGTATTTTGTTTTTTCCATTATTATACTTGTCATGCGCGTTTCAATCAACCAACGAACGACCGTTACTTCTATTTAATTTAATGTTAGAACGATTTGTAGCGAGTGTTAAATGTTCTGTATAAAAATCGGCTCCTAACGCCTGAAATTAGATGACCAGGAAACATTTGCGTTCATAGGGTAGCATGGTTTTACCAAAAGGAATATTCCCGCACAGTTTTCACTTCAATTCTCAATTCGCTCAATACAAAAATTATATTGTACTTGTAAATATTTAACATAAATTAAAAAGACTCTTAATGTGTTGTATATTATTCCGTTCTTATGAGAGGCTTGAAAGAATTTCAGTATCTTTTTTTCAATTAGATACTCTCTCGTCTTTTCCCCCTTATCGAGGGGCAAATAAATGGTAAACTTTTATCATTCTGGTATATACAGCCAAAGCCACTTTTCTCGGCATATCGATATCGCGCAGGACGCTCTCCGATATTTTCTCTCAAGTAAAAGAGATCCTACATGAGGTATATGACGGAAAGGCTCCATATAGATATACGCGACACGCTGGGGCAGCGCGTTATCATTCATTGCATCTCGAACTTTTGCTCGCTTTAAAGTAGAAGCCTGTTGAATATTAAACAACAGTGTCAACAGCGAGGTTCGATGTTTTTCAAGTTATGTCGCGTTATCTATATTGCGTCAATGTTACCGGTGAACATTCACGCTTGCATTTTTCCATGAGTAAGTAATCAACTTCTCGCCAGCTAAGTCACGAGAACATTCCTGTTTACTAATCTATGACAAGCCAACCACGTGGCAAACTCTCGAAAACTCACTTCCATCGATGTTATTTTTCTAACTGTGTAAATTTTTCAGATATAACGGGTAGAAAATATGAAAAAAGATCGTATAACGCCATTAGACGAGCATCGAAAAGGATTAATTTTCGATGTACAACCAGTTCACGTTAAAATTCATCCAAACCACTTAAATGATAAACGAGCATCGTTAAAGGATCTCCCGTGTAGTTTACACGCGACCATTAATGTTAACCAAGTTGTCGGTCATGGAACATTTACGGACTAATTTACAAGGCTCTTATTAATGCACGGAAACGCATGCAAGCGGGCCGAGAGGACGCCGGGTAACCGCGACGCCGTGTGAATTTAAATCGTCCTCTTAAATGGAGCGCCGGTTGTCTAGCGGGGAGATCTCGCGCACGTATTCGGACACGTTTCTCTTAGGGGACTTATAAACCAGCCAGTATCATTATACGTGTACACGCACGAACTCTGGGCTAGGAGCGGTCAGAGACAGTGGTACGCGTGCATTCGTGTGTCATTCATAGAAACAAGCGTTTCAAGATAAATACATTGCTCGCGGGCTTGTTGCGATAAAATGCCATCGATTTGAATTAATTCCGCGTCCAATTTGGTCATTGTTACAATGAAACGGCGTCATTACATCGATGTGGGAAATTCTAATCGTTCGCGGGAAGGATCGGAAGAAATTAAAATTCGTTCAACTTTTAGCACAAAATGAAATTAAGATAAAAAAAATAATAACTTCGACTTTAAAATAATTTTTACAATCTGAACGTTCAATAACTCATATAAAGCAGTAAATTAAGGAAAGTGTTTTCACAATACGTAACATTCCAAGGGGGTAACCACTAGCTAAAATGTTGTCCCGCCGATTACATGATTTCATTAGATTTCATACGATTTCATCTGATTGCAAATAATTTTTTTATATGCACGTTTAAAAATAGGCAACGTTGTTAAGAGCTGTTAGATTTCCTCAAAACATTATATCTTTTTGATTTTACTAATAAGTATTTGCTTGTAGAGGTAAGTTCGATTAAGATTGTAGTATTCGGTCACGTGTTTCCTCGCTTCCCACTTTTCCCACTAGTCTAACCGTGGCCTCGACGAGAAGTAATTTTGTATTTGTATCTATCGTTTGTTCTAAAGCGCGCAAAGGTGTATCAACTCACTGTCCTAACAGCAACTACTTCAGTCTTATCATGAAACAAATAATACGCGCTTATAGGCGTGAACTATGATATATATTTGGGTATTCACTAAAAGTAAATTTTTGGGGAAAATGGAAAAGAGTTGAGAAAATGTTCAAATTTAATGTTCATTGTCTAACAAGTGAAGAAACTTGAAAATGAAGGCAAAACCACTACATGGAGATTTCGTAAGGATTTCATAATGATTTCGGAGACACTGTCCCAAGATTACATTAAGTGGTTACCGCCCACATTCTTATAAAGAAAATAAAAAATTTATTGCGAGGTCAATCTAGGTAAGACTGAATAGATAAAATTGCACGAAACTATTAAATCCAACGATTCTGTTTAAATTAATTTAGATATCGAATTAAATCAAGACAATCTGTTTGAGATAACCACATAGTAAGGATCTTGAATTTTAATTCAATCGAGATTTGCGTTGCGATCTGCGTCTGTGCCCGACGGCAACGCAAATGATGGACTCCATACGCCACCATGCGTCGTAAATGGCGTTCAAGCCGCGTCAATTAATTTATGCGCGACTGACGCACCGCTGCAGCACGTCGCAACGCAAAACGCGCGTCCTGTGCGGCTTCACAATCCGCCTCAGTCCTGCTATTAAAGGTGAATTCACGCGGCTCGAGCACCATCCCGCACGATCGCGGTTGAAGTAAAACGCGCGAGTATGGAGATGCCCCGTTTCCTCGGTCATTCGTGACGATTAATTATTTTCGTCGAAAATATTTCCTCGCGCGATTTATCCCCTGCCCCGGATGATTTATTCGAAACGATCGTCGAAAGCGGACTGTGTAAAATCGCCTTAACACCGGCGAGAGGAAGAAACGCGGGAGATCTTCATCGCTCGCTGTTCCAACGCGCGCGGCAACCAATTATTACGGGGGCGAGAATATTGCCGGCGCACTGGTGTGTTATTAGCGCGAGGCGTTCGTCGGCGCTCTTCTTTCCGGGCAGTGCCCTGGATCGAGAGTATCGCCGGTGTCGATCGTTACCATCTTGGCACTGACGCGACGTGTCCTTCCCCGTTGCTATAACCCGCGCAGATGGGCTCGCCGATAAAAAGTGTATCGCCGCTTGCGATCGCGCTCGGGTATTTTCAATTGTTCTCGCAGCTTTGAACGACGGCCCCGGTGTCTCCGCTGATTCCAACAAGCTGAAGGATCGACGAGCGTACTGATTATTGCGGATATTAGTTCGCGCCGCGCGCGCACGGTCCAACGTATTGATCTCGTTATCGGTGGAACGTTATGCAATCGTATCGCGCGATGGATATCTCATGCTGCGAGTGTCGTTTGCATGCAACAACAATACGAGATGTCTATATCCAATTTCCTTCGAAATTCCTTAGAAAAAAGTTGTTGCACTCTTGGATTATCCTAAATAATACGAACGTGCAAATTCGCGAGTTTACTTAAAATTTTTAATTGTGTTGATTACTTTGATATTTTCACCAAGTAACACCCACGCCTGACGTGGCGTGAGCTTCTGTAAGAACGGTTTTATCCAGTTCAAAATGATTTTACTAAGTTACAGTTACTTCTTTTTTGGTAATTCTAACTTAACTACGTTACTTTCTGTCCATCGGTGACTGTAACTTAACTCAGTTACATTTTTACGATAACTAGTAACTGATTTAATAGTTACTTTATATATACTATAAACCTCCACACATCGCATTAGGCTTTGCGCATAAACGCCTTTACCGACACTTTATAATTCAAATGCAGATTTGATAGTTTTATTTTCATTGCAAGAAAGTAACTGCAAAATAACGATTCGTTACTTTTTGAGTAACTGTAACTGTAACGCGTTACTTTTCAGAATTGATAACTTGTAACTGCAACTAGATACTTTTATAAAGTAATTGTCCCAACCTTGATTAAAACGTGAAAAAAACAATAAAGAATTAAAATGATATGCTAAATTTATTAAAAATAGTATTGTTTTTTTTCTGTTTCTTTTCCTACTTACATCTGCTTCGAGCGCAAAAAAATCTATGATTTCGATTGTAACAGTTTCATTTGTTTCCTCCGAATCTTATATTATTAAATATATAATATGTAATGTACATTTGTTATTTATTTTTATTCTATTTTACTAACAGCGTCCGACTTTAGAACTCTCAGGCCACAATGACAACTTGGCAGTCACAGTGTTGAGATTTAAGTAGTGGCGAGCATAATTTTAAAATAATCCAAGAAATTTCGCGCACACCGCTCGATGTTTGTTCCGATAGTGTGCATCGATGTCCCATGACGGCATTGCATCCCGAATCCGTTTATCCTGATCCTTCATAAAGTATCTGTCACCATATGCGAACAGAATCGAAAAACTATTGCCAGAGCAGCGGCTCAGATGTTCCCTATCCGTTTCCCGAAACACATAAATGACGTGCAAAACGTAAAAGTAAAAGATAATGTGACACTTCTATCTGAATCGCGCGGGCTGTCTCCATATATTTCCATCGCGTGCGCGTTATCTCGCTCGCGATGCCGTAAGATCATTTCGCATCTATGAAAGATTCATTCCCCCAGATTACTTAAATGTTGCTTAAATATCGGGTCGGCCTAAAGAATTGAAGCGTCGTTGGTCTTTCATAAGCGTTTTTGTTCCGTCGACGGCACGGCAGCGACTTCCCGGCGCGTGACAAGAATTCGTAGCGACAACTCCGCGGTAGTTCGTCGACTTAGGGATTATACTCGCGGCGTTAAGTATTCATCTACGATACTTTCGAGGGCGCCGCGCCGTACGAGACATGGCCGTTTCTTCCCTCTCCACCTCGAGTCTCTTATCAGCCGTCTCGAAATCTCGTTTCGCGATGGCGATCGGTCGCCTCGGACGCAATCGTCCGATTCAAATGCGAGCACCTTAAGCGAGGATACATCTATCTAGTGGTTCGTTCGCGGGACATAGCAGAAATCCCGTCCGCTTTCGAGAACCGTTCGCGCGCATCTGGAATGCAGCCCGGGACCATAAAAAAACGGTACAATTGCATTCGCTGGTACCTCTTCGACGTACGCACGCACGCATAACAGGATGTAATGCGGCTGCATAAAGTCCCGCGTGTCTTCGCCGCGCGTTTAACCTCCTGCGCCGCGCCGAATGAAGAATGCCCGGCGCGCCGCGCGCGGAATGCCGCGTGTGTTTCGCGATTTATAAAACGGCCGAGAAAATCCGCGCGGGATGTTCGATGTCGATGATGCAGATCACGCAAATTGGAAATGATATGCGAGGGGAATGCCGCATCAACAATTACGACGCGCGCACTGTAACTGTAACTCCACAGCTCCGCTGTATAGGATCGATCTCAGCGGGGATATTTTATAAGGCATCGCGGATTATTGTGTTCCCATTTCACAGTTCTTATAACCCGCGTAACTTTGCGCGATAGTAATGACGAATAGAATTAACGTTACTATTCGACTCGTTGAGGTACGTGCTATATGTATATGAAATTGTAGAAGTATAACAGGAATCATCGAGAAACGCTGAAGCGCAATGAGTGAAATGCAAGAGAAAAATTAAACGCTAGTCGCGAGGTTGGTCTCGACTATTTCGATACTTTTACTCGCGCCAAAAGTATGAATCTTATATGAAACACCGTCGTCAACAGTCGTTCTCTTAGACAGAAAATTCTGGGATTCAAGGCGGGTCGTAAAAGCGCGTACTTGTTATTCCCGAAACGCGGAGAGAAAGGAAGAAAGAGAGAAAGAGAGAGAGAGGAGAAAAGAGGGAACACGCACGTAAACGCACTTACAGGAAAGACAGCGGTAGACGCTTCTTCTAATAGCGAAAGAGGCTCCTCCCGTGTTCCCCGACCGAGAGGAATTTGAGAGAGGAGAACGGCGGGAGGCGGCGACGAAGGGCAAGAGGACCAGAAGGATCAAGGGCGGTAGAAACGAGGTAGAGGGTCGAGAAAGGCCGAGGATAGTCTCTAATGAATTCAAATATTTGAATTACAAGAGTTGCGCCCGCGGCCTCATTCATGGCGGCGTCGCGTTAGAAGACGGCCGGGATCCTCGCGCGGGGACCCTACGTGGACCTCTTGCCGCCGCTCATCGGCGGGGCCCGGGGTCCACCGGGCGTCGGCAATCGGCCGGTACGATCAGAAAAAAAAGCGGGAGCGAGAAAAGAAAACCGAAGTGCGGACGACGACGAGAGGGGGCGGAGGGGCGCGGGCGAGGCTACACCTAAAAGGAGAGGAATCACGTACGGGCCGGACCGGAACCATCCGTCATGACCGTGGAGGATTTCATAAACCCGAACGCGCGCGACGGCGCACCGTGGACCGCGAAATTAAGATGATATTACGGATAAACGTGCGACGCGCGCGATGAAACAGCAAGGAACTCTCGTTAAAGTCCCGCTTGAACTCGCCGGCCCGGAGGAGACGCTCTTTCGTCTCCGAATTTGCCTTTCAGAGGACCAGTTTCACAGACGTCGGTTAACTGCTAACTGGAGGTTAATCGATTCCCCGTCTCTTCTTACAAATGTAGAAAAAGATAGGGAGTCAACACTAATCCCTCGTTAACAGTCAACCGATATTTGCCAAACTGGTCCAGAGGGTAATTTAAAAACTGGCTGGTTAGTTGAGAATTATGTCGTATATGTATACACATTAATTCTATTCGCTACTTTCCGAGCGTCGTGACAATTGTTGAATAGCGCATAATCACGACGCGGAGAAATAAATATTCCGTTGACATCTCAAGTATAAGTGACACATTTCCACGATAATTGAAGATAAACGTTGCTAATACAATGTAAGACATCACAGTCGGCGAGTCTTGCTGAGACTTGCGGCTGAGACGAATGAGTAACCGTTTAATTTCGAGTGGCCGGCTAGGCCCTCTTCGCTCTCGCGCGAGGCTCTTCTACTCTCTTGTCTCGTGATCACCTCCGAGCCGAAAGTGCCACTTCGCGGCGAGGACTCTTTCCAGGAAGGATTTCGATAAGGACACGCGGTTCCTCGTCAGGAGGGTCATTGAGCCGCGACTCCTTCCTGCGCCGGGGAACGCATCTTTAAGCTTGTTAGGGTAATTTCGTGCGAAGGAGCGCTTGGTAAAAGGATGGATCGTCATGCTTATTTCCAGCGCTCTTCCATGTCATGCGTGTCGAAGGTCCTACCTCGAGGATATTGCAGAAGGCAAATCGCGGCGTTGCTTTGCAAATTGTATATGGTATCGAGGCTTATTATGTCAATTCTGTGCAAATTCAACGAAGACTTAAAATAGACGCAATTATTATGTAGAAAAATATCGAGATATTAGAGGAATTCCTGTTTAGAAGCGACCATATTCCTCGAGTTTAAATGTTAAGTATTGTTGATTAGGTAAGATCATTATTCATGATATTGCTGTAATCTGTGATCTCTCAGGCAAGAAAGACTTATTTTAGCTACTGTAAAGATGACACGTCACTTTAAAATCGAAAGTTTTATCAACAGTTTCGTTTGCACCCCGCAATGATTCTACAGTTCTTGATAAGCTTTAAAAATGGTCTCGTTGATTTGGATAGAAAAATTGAAATTTGTAAATATCAAGCGCCAACTTCCCATAGCATGTCAAATTGCGAAACAAAAGTCATTTCAACTACAGAATTTTACACTTTCAGAAGAGTTGTATAAATCCTGATTAGATTTAACAATAGTTCCGACCGTTAATTTATTTTTAAATAATATTTTCATTTAACCGCTGGGGCACATCATTTTTAGAAGCTAAGCCGGTAGACAGTTTCTAAACTATTTCTAAAACCTGTTCAGGATCTGTACAACTATTGCAGGTGGAAATGGAACTGTTGATAAAACGATTTCGGAAAATGAAGTGCCAACCTCGCGATAGCAATATTTTAGTTGCATTATATTTAGCGTTGAAACAATGAACGATTTGGTTTCGGGACGCACAGTTGTCGTGTACATATATGGGATATGCATGCGCCATTGGCAGTGAAAAGATCAAGGAACACTCGTCACACCGTACCTCTCAGCCGACCTTTCGCCATGTCGATCGCCATCGCCGATCGATCTCGATTTCCGACGAGTGTCGCCCAGCGTCCACTGGCGATCGTTCGAATGTCAAGGTTTCCCGTCCATTTCCATAGTCGCCTATGGAAATTCTCCCAACGCGAATCGCGACGGATTCTAGGATGCGAGCAAAAAGATAGATAGAGCAAGGGAGGGGAGAAGACAGAGAATGTGTTATACATATCTATAGAAATAGATAGATAGAGAGAAAGAGAGATCTCGTTACAAATATATGCGACTTGCGTAATGACTCTTAAAGCGAAACGCATGATTCTGAGAGGCAACGAATCTATTACAATACATCACGAGCCGGTTGAACGTCCACTCGATCGTGGACGTGTCGTCAGTGATACGAGGAGAGAGAATCATCTTTCCCTCCGGAGAGAAATCGAGAGCAAGATGGAGAACAAGAGAGGGAGACGGCGCGAGCAAGCGTTAGAGAGATCGGATCGAGCTGATTTGAATTAGAACAATAGTCGTCCCCGGTGCACGCACACTCCGGTGCTGTCGGTGTCGTGCGAGATTAATGACCCGAAAATTCAAAAATCGAGACCCCGTGGGGCGCCCCACACCTACAACCCTATCTCTGTCCGCATCCGTCTCTATCTCTCTTCCACGACTCTCGCTGAGTCCGTTCGAGCGCGCCGCGCACCGATACTTATTGATCGATCGCGCTTTGTTTCGGCCAAATTAATTTTAAATGCTCCACGGCCCGATGATGCCGCGGACAGATATCTGGCTGCACTTAAATCATTCTCGCCGGGGCGCGACGGGTGTTCCGAGTCGATGTGATTCAACGGTGACGGCTCTCTCGGGGCGATCGGTTGCGCGAGGCTTGCTCGCTCCAATCTTTTCGTACCAGAAAACATCGAGAAAGTCGCAAAAATCAACTCGAAAAACATCGGGAGACACTAAACGACCAACTTGACGAATTCCCAGCTTATCACAGTTACTCGCCGGCGAGAGAATGTGTGTTCCGCAATTTGCTATCGCGCAGACTTTCGTTCAAGTCCCCGTCGCTTTAATTATCGAAGATTCATTAGAGCAGCTGTATGAAACATATCATGCGAGAAATATCAACACTAGAGGAAAGTCCCCTATTGTGAGACAGGATCTTAATATGAGTAGAGTGGGTTTTCTGCTAAATTAATAGGCATCGTCTATTGGGTCCACCATGAATTTATTGTCCTTGGAGTAAATTTGTTTAGTGGAAAATTCACTGTTAGATCGCGTAATCGTTGCGGAAACAGATTTGTGATTGAATTTGGATATTGAAAACCTGCCATCTTAAATTATATAAACCTATCTCATAACAGGGAACTTGCCTCTGTCGTTAATTTCGCGCCGTGTGTTTTCGTTCTTGCGCGGACTGTCGCTAGGCCAGCACGCGTAGGGTGTCGTGCAAATAAAAAAAGAGGAAAGAAAAAAGAGATGTAAGAGGGGGAGGAAGCGCACGAAATCGCCACGGCCCACCCGTTGTAACGAAGAGTTCGTAACTTCATAATGCGCCCTGCGGGGAAGAAGAGCCGTGCATTCCTGCCGGCATTCCATTCGACTCTCGCTTACATAGCGCGACCAGGCCCGGCGCATTCGCGACGACGCTGCATGCTGAAGTGACTGCACGCGTGCACGTGCACGCGCGTCGCCGCCCGTGATTACTCGCGCGACGTCGCGAGCGTATAATCCCCCGACAACGCGCCGTTTTACGCATGCACACGCAACGTCGTAAACGCACCGCCGTAAACGCGCCAGCGGTAAACACCGAGATTCTACCGTTCCGATTTACATGCGGGGCATACTGTTTTTTTAGAATCTAATATAAGCAACAAAACGATAAGCTGACAGTAATGTTAACTGAAGGACCTGCGAGAGTAGTTTCCCTTAAGAAGTGAACCGCAATTTTACGACAAGGTGTCGGTAAGAACGACAATTACTCCAGTTATAATTTAATAATTATATCTAGGGTAGATATATATAAACAATAATAACACGTTATTGTTGCGTCGCGTGAAATACAAAGTATAGTGTCATTTAACCATAGCTGCACGTGCAAAGTGCACCGGACGCGGAACGCACGCCGGAAACAGACGTTTAGTAATTGCCATAATGAATCCCCGACGACAAAAGCGGCGGCTCGGGTTTCAACGAAATTTCGTCGCAATCCACATGGCAGATAGCGATCATAAAGGACACGCACATTGCCTCGCCGTTGGAAAATCGGCCCGGGGACCGTGACAACAGCGATCGCGTGCTCGACGATAGCGATCGGTCTTTTGTTTCCATTCATCCCTCCTTGGCACCTCGACGGGCGCACCCTCGGCAAGATATCGGGCCTCGTCCCTCACGATCCCGCCGGCCAGCCGGCCAGCGAGGTATGCTAATCGGGAAACGATTCTCATTTGCTTAATCGTTGACCAAAACACCATGCACCTTCGATTCCCCTTCGGTGGACCTGCCTCATATCCGTACGAGGGTGGTAAGGAATGGAATGTTTCTAATACATATTAGCTCGAGAAGATGGGAGTGAAGTGGCTTTTACAGAAAACGAGTTTCACAAAATTGCGAATATAAACAGAAATGTGCTTTGAACAAAAGTAAAAAAATGTGAATGAACACGATGAGATGAAAGTCAAACGAGATCGTGTGACAAGATCGTCATTTTCGGAGGGTTTTCTCAAAAGTATAGATATCCGTACGAGGGTGGTAAGGAGTAGAATATTTCTAACGCATATTAGCTCGAGAAGATGGGAGTGAAGTGGCTTTTACAGAAAACGAGTCTTACAAAATTGTGAACATAAACAGAAATGTGCTTTGAACAAAAGTAAAAACATGTGAATAAACACGATGAAATGAAAAGTCAAACGAGATCGTGTGATCGTCATTTTCGGAAGTTTTCTCAAAAATATAGATATCCGTACGAGGGTGGTGAGGAATGGAATGTTTATAATTT
>NW_011967216.1:1074483-1093848 GCF_000949405.1 Vollenhovia emeryi | reverse complement strand
TAGAAAGATGCTTTAAACAAAAGTGAAAAAAATGTGAATAAACACGATGAGATAAAAAATGAAACGAGATCATCATTTATGGAAGTTGCCTAAAAAATATAAACGCTATAGAACATTTGTATTTAAGCGATAAATCGACCTGCCTGAAAGACGACAATCTATGACTTTGCCCGGCATGAATTAAGTCTATTAAGATTATAGATTCGAAGATAAAGTTAAGAAACGTTCGCCTGCTGTTGGAACGTATGTTGTCACCAGTTGCCTAATTGCCGCGTGACGGAAGTACGTACGAATTTATTTTCGCCGGACGCAAACGTGACGACATTTGGGCGACGAGCGTTCCTTCGAACGAATTTACAATCGTGGGAGCCGCCAATGAAATGTCGGCTCGCGCTTACGTGAGAATTGTCAGTGATCACTTTAAAGTAGCGAAGAAGAATTTCCAAGGAACTTGCAATTCCAACTGCAGTTGTCATAAAAGACCCGGGGACACTTCCAACCTCTTAGACGTGTTTTGCAAATTTCTTACTCGGGAAACCGTGCTCGCAAAAGCTTTGAAGCCACACGGAGAAGCCTGTCGAATGGCCAAGTCTCGCGATCGTTACCGGACGGCCGGCAACATTCTATCGATGTTGCATAGCGAAATTCGTGATATTTCGAGGATGCCGACCTCGCAGAACCTGCGGGACACCTTCTTCCAAGAAGGTAGCTCGAGATTCTTGTTTGTTAGGACCCGTTCCGCCCGAGTCGCGCCGATGTGTTCGGCGTGTCTAGTGTTTCCCTCGCGAACAGACACACGGCAGATTAGATCTTAGCCACTACTATATAAGTCTCTCATATTACACGCGGTGTCGGTTTTATTTGGGAGCAGGACACACACCGGGGTTTGCGTGCCGCTGCGTCGGCTCCCGTTTTACCACTCGACCATCCCTTCCCCATCTCTTTTCTTCTTTTCTTCCGCGGTTTACCTGCTTCGTTTTTCGGAGACGTCGTATTAGCTGCCTGACTCTCTCTCCTCTTCTCTCTCTTTCTTAATCGTTATCGTCATTATGATTATTGCGCGATTATCATTATGGCCACGTGCAGCTGTGACGCGTACTCGAAATGAAGCCGTACCGCCGTAAGGACCCGGTCCCGCCGACCTTATCTGCTAATCTTAATTTTCCGGGTTCCCCGCCGAGGTTCTCGGGTAGATATAATGTTACCGGCGCGTCTTCTCTCGAGTGTGACTCGATTGCAAACGTCCCTGCTAGGACAGCGGACCAAGTCGTCGAGAACGCCGCCGGGGGATTTAATCTTATCCGGATACTTAGGAGTAGACGATGAGATTGTAGAGTCGACAACGAGCGCCGCGATCATTGAACGTTTTGCTCATGCAAACGAAAAAGGAAACTACAGCGTTTTCAATTATTAGAAATTGATGTCATCCCAATGTTATTTTTATTTCATAGGGTCCGAATCGAAATCTATTAATGCTCTTAGTTGTCTCGAAAGTTTTTGAGAAATTCGCCTCCTGCCAGGACGGACAAGATATAAAGAAGCCCCATATTAAGTGAACTTGCAGTAGAAATCTGATTTTAGATAAATTATGAGAAAATCGTATTAAAGTCTTATTGAATTAGTTCATGGAATTGTATAACCGGGAGACGTTTTCACGAAAGATCGATCGTTCATCACATGGAAGAATGAAAATTATGGCATTTGAATAAAAAAAAATCAAGTGCCATAATGCACATACGAGGAGAAGGAAAGACAGGGTGAGTTTCGCTCGTTTCCTGACCGCGCAAGTAGAAACAATAATAATAACAATGGGATCTATGTAGGGTGGCCCTCGGGATGGTTTATTAGCGCTCGCGAGACAATGGAGGTCGGGACCCGAAAAGAAGAAGAGGAAGATGAAGAAGAAAAACGAGGAAGGATAAAAGAGATGAGGTAAGATCCAGCAGCACGAGCCGAGAGGACGAGCGGCAGTGGAGAGGCGGAGGAGGAGGAGGAGGAGGAGGAGGACGGAACGAGAATAAGACGATCGCGAGGAAGAGTCGGGCGCAGGGAAGGCCCGGTCCGTATTTAAGTATGCGCGCCCGCCGCCTTAAAATTTATGCACGGCGACAAATATTTCAAAATCATTCCCTTCGCCCTTCGCCCTACCTTGCGCCCTTCCCTAACCATTTTGGCGGAGCAGAAAGGAGGACGACAGCCTCCCGCGGGAGAGCCCCGATAATAACGCGAGCGGAAAGGCTCCCGAGAAGACGGGGCCGAGAGAGAAAGAGCGAGCGAGAGAAAAACGGATCGCGCGAGGACACGTCGAGCGGACAAAGCGGGAGCCGAGATATATTCGAAAATTCAAATCGTCTATTAGAAACGATGGGCCCCGCACGACGGCGCGTACGCGTCGATACGGGGGAGGTTGCGAAGAGCGGACCCGCAGGCGTGGAGGTGGAGGAAGCGAACGGAGAAGAGGTAGGGCCTTTCCTCGGGGCTACTCTCGAGGTAGATCCCGACGAGAGATAAAAGCGCGAGGAGAGAGGAAGTATATGCGAATTATAAACCGAACGATGGTAGCCAATGATTCTCTCCTTCTCTCTCGGGGCGCGCTGGTCCCCTAACGTGCGGCTACGTGTCCTACACGTACGCGCGTGTGCAACGATCGGACAGGTCGACAGGATCCTTCGAGGGCCCAGCTGGAGATCCTCTCCGCGCGCTGCTCTGGTATTTAGGAGCTCGCTGAAGACCGTGCTCTTGAGGATGCGCTAAGTGGCGACAGGATTTACAGAGTCGCAGGGAAGACCGCGGTGGAAGTCAAGACAAAGAGACGTCGTCGTCTAGAAAAGATCCTTGCCGCGTATATCACTCTAGCGTTTTGGAGCTACACGAATTATACAGCGCTGATATTCAAAAAAAGGGCGCTCTTGGATATTCCTTTTAATGTATGCGGACTTGTCAACAATATTATTTTAACAAGTACGTTCCTTCAGATTGCCAGTATTGATAATAAAATTTCAAATTTCAATCGACCCCAGCTGGCCACATTTATCAAATACCCTTTCATAATGTTTCGACCTTTGGTTTAGGTTCTCATCAAGTGGGATCAAGAGTAAGTGTTTTACATATAAATCACGTGAAAAGTATACAGGCATTGCACAGTATCGCAGAATAATTGTAGGTCTACCTTGGAATGGAGTTCTGTATTAAGAGTACAATTTCACTAACGTCCGGAGCCGATGGATGTAAGACCAAAACTGATCAGTCATTTTAGTATTCAAAGGTCAGGCAACCGTTATAAATATATAGGAGAAACAAACCAAGACAGAGGTGCTTTCGAGAAATAAACTAAACCAAGTTATTAATTTTGTCTCTTGCCTCAAATGCAATAGTAATGCGAAATGGCTTTACATTCTTACACAAACGATAAATGTATCTTTCTTACACCGTTAATATGGAAAATATAAAAGTAATTGTGCAAATCTTTAACAATAATAATAAAAAGACAATGTGAGAAAATATAAGAAATTTTCTCCCTGCTTCTCTTTGCAATTAATTTCAGTAACGATTATAATAGTTGCATGAACTGAATGTGACATGTAAATTACCCATGTACCGGCATGGACAGTCGCGATTGCAATTGAGATCAAAGAGTGTCGCGCGATCGTATTGCGTAGCAACGTTTCACGAAAAAAAATGCCGAGGTCGCGCTAGAGCATTCCTGAATCTGGATCACTCATTTATATTACCAAGAGCCACTAACGACGATTGCGACTGTCTTTCTCGATTCTACCCGCAAGAAGCGACAGCCGATGGAATGGCACGGTATAAATTGTCGTTGTACACTATAATTTTTTGTACGCTATCGAGCGCGGCTTAACGTTGCGGCGTACAATGAAGAAACTCGAAGAAAGAATCGCTGATTAACGTAAAGTATTACACTCGCATACCCGCGCAGGAAGATTCGTGTCACTCAAGCGAACTTGACCTTCGTATAAGATCTTGTGATTTTGTTTCGTATAAGGTTTTTAATCGGGGGCTTTAATATTAAAAAACAGTGGGCGCGTAAAAATATATTTAGGCACTAACAGGATCCAGCCTGACCGTCAATTTTCTAATACTACTTGTGTTATTCAGAAAACGGTCGAATTTACTTATCGTTTAATATTGGAAGTTTTAGATTAATATCGGCAATTTGGCTGCAGATGTAAAACAATTGTAACATAGTCTGTGCTTTGAATAAGTATCGTGAGAATATTCGTATTGAAAATCGTGTTAGCAAATAAAGACGCTTCGGATGAAACCGTGACAAAATTCTTTGGCATTTTATTGGAAGCGCGTTTTGTCTAGTGCAAAATAGATAGTTATTTCAGAGTCATATCGGAGAAATTATGTTCACGTATCGCCATTATTGGTCTAAAGCGATGGTCGCACTTGAATGCATTTGCGCCATTTACATCGTGCAACAGCGGAAATAATCGACAATCGCGAGTATGGCGGCGCTCGTCCGGTCCGGTAGTTCCGCGCGTATCGACCTGGGTTTCGGGACTTAATTTCCAGCCGCGGCCGGAGATATTAAAGCGGACAGTGTGTGACGTCGTATGTATGCAAATTCCGCCGTTTTCCCCCGTTCCGTTTGAAAAGGGGACGGATGTGGGGGAGGGAGAGAGAGAGCGAGAGAGAGAGAGAGAGGGGGGGGGAGGAGAAGAAGGAAGAGGAGAGGAGACTCCGCTTCCGTCTGGAGCATCGCTGGAGCTTCGGCAATCGCGGATAACGGTCGTGCGCATGCACACACGCACGTGTGTACAACGCAGCCGCGTGCGAAAGAGTCGCGCACACGCGCGGCTCGCGACGAGACGATATATAGATCATGTATATTGATGGTGCGACGCGAGCGTTCGATTCTTGTGCCCTCTAAATATTCCACATCCCCGTCGCCCGCGACCCCCGGCGCACCGCGAGACGCCATCGCCCGGTGCCGTGCTGTGTACACGCATTTCCATATGCACGCATCTGTGAATGTGCGGCTATGAAGCGAGCCGTTACCGCGACGGGTTATTGAACGTTTTTTTTTTGTTTAACGATACAGCGTTATCCCAAGTGAATCGTGATGGAATTTCTCATTATGGAAAAATAACTAACACCGTTTCGACGGGATTACCTTGTCCCTGCGGGGGTGACTTCGTATTACGATGGAAAAGGACGCGCCGAAGACAGACTCGATATTTAAGAAAATGATCCGCGAATAAAATTTTGATGTCTCGCGAGAGACCCGTTGACCATTGATTAACGTGTTGCGCGCTAGAATGTTTTAAAATTATCTTCTTTTTTTTCTAATACGAAGCCAAAGCCGCAAAATATAATTGCGATGGTATATCCTGTAAATGCGGAATCTCTAAAATTGCAATTTACGTTTATGCTTAAAAAGGAACGAACATGCACGCGAACATTTATGTTATGATATGTTATATATGTACGCTTTCCTTTCTCGTCTGCTGGCATTACGTACGTATGCAACTTTGTACGATCTTGTTACGGCAGCAGAAACGATCTTACGTCAAAGAAAAGAAATTCCGCAGTTAAGGGTTGAAGAAATTCTTTAGAGTCAAACTTATCGTAGCTACTTTTCCCTAACAGAATCCTGCTATTGCAACCGTTCGCTTACACGTGTGTACTTCTCGTTAGTTCCGTTTTAAAGATCGTTCGGTGTAACACAAAGAGCAGGTAGAATAAGAATCTTTGGAAAAAGGGAGGGGAAGGAATATGATGTGTGATTCGTCCGTTCGCTTTTACAGGACAGATTCGACGCGGCGATGTAAACTGATAAGCGTTCGATTAAATGGATATTTATGTCGCGAGGGGGATAAGCTGCAATCCTAAAAAATTGTCCGCGAATCGGCATCGTGGATCGAAGCAATAGTCAGAACGATGAATTGCGTGGTGTCTTTTGAAATCGAATCTCGGCCACGTCACTGTCGTGGTGGACGTCGGATAAGTAAAGGGATGACAGGTAGCGAGTGTAACCGTGTAAGGGGTTGGTCAGCGTCGAAGAGGGATGATCCTCGATGTATATAGCGGTGGGACGTGATTTGCGACTCGGGACATCCGAGTGCCGGATTTGAATTTATCTTATCCCGCTTCGCTCCCTTCACCTGCACCCTCGATTCATCCATCCCCCTCCGCGCTACTCATCCTCCCGGATCAAGCCGCGGCTGTCCGGCCGGATGTACTTCGAAATCTCGTTTAAGAGCCGCACACTTTCGCGCGGACTTACACGGTGATTCATAAAGGAGGCCACGACGAGGATTACCGGTCTGTATGCAGATTATCCCGTTCCCCCGTGAAAATTGCGGACCTTCTTTTAGAATTTTTCACGACTGACGTTATCACACGGCGTTCAGCTGGGGCGATGGTAGGGGGAGACATAAATCGAAGAAGCCAGCGAAATTTAACGCGCCTCAAGAACTGTTCGAACCACAAAATTATTACTGCATCGAAAAAGTTGTATTCTTGAAATGCACACTTCATCAATCCTCTTAATTGATATACTTAATGAAGAAGAATATTTCCTTCTTAACATCATGTTTTTTGGAATATCTTGTTAAATTAAGGATATATTCTTAGTATTCAGAATGTATTCTTAATTCGCAACAACTTTAGCGATGGAACTTTTCATATGCGCGATGTCCGCCGTGTAGTGTGTCTAGGTACGTGTCAATGTAATGCCTGTTTCATCACGTTTCGGGTATTGTCTGTAATTGCTGTGCGGTATCTTGACTCAAATAATGGATGACGAAGTGGTTAGAAAAAGAAGATTTAAGCCATTGGAAGGACATATTTTTGGGCAGGTATTTGAAAATAGAATAGCTCAAGAATCGTGTTAACCTTCCTGACAGAATCTTTCATCAGTTTCTGATTACAGAAAATAAGGAGGGCAAGCGTCAACCAGTAATGAAACAAGCAGTTACCATAAAGCTATAACTTGTCGAAAAAATCTATTTAGCTATGTTGCATTTATCTGTACTGTAATAAATAGTAAACGTTTATTTGTGGAACTGTTATGATTAATGATCTCAAATATTAAATAATATATGATAAGAACATGTATTATTTAGTGTATATTTTTATATATTAAGAATATCTAATAAGAATGTCCGATAAGAATATCCTGTTTAGAAGATCCTTCCCTCAAATTAAGACAATCCTTTTAGCGCTTATTTTAGAGTAAAATATTATAAAAGTAAGTGCAATTTTCTAAAGATGCGAATATAATTTTTTTGGTGTGTGATTTATAACCAAGGGATTAATGGAATTAATGTTTATTGTCTAACAAGTAAAAAAACTTGAAAATTAAGACAAAACGATTACACGGGGATTTCGTAAGGATTTCGGAGACACTGTCCCCCGAATATATTAAGTGGTTACCCTTGTTTATAACGCTCGACATTGTCGGCTTTGATAGAATCTCTCGTCCGCGGGAAAACTTTTAGGGGAATATCTCCAGAGCTTTGTTTCGCATTGATTCAATTACGCTGAGGTATTCGCGAAAATTATTCCATACGCTCGGTTTGCAACGAAAAACGGAGTAACGAAATCACACGATTGCACAATAGAGTCGAACTGCGCGAAATCATGCACGAGCGCAACGCGCCATTATATCCGAAACAAGCAGCTAACGACCCACCGTTGGACGTCGATTGGCCGAATTAGGCGCGATACATGCGCGCCCGCGTAATCGAGCATGACCCGCGGGGATGATAATTAGCCTCGTATGAATGAGGTTTAATTGGCTCCCGAGAATCGGCCCCTTTCGGGAAGTCTCGCCGGAAGCTCCCGGAGTTACCGCGCCCTTTGACTCAACGAGACAAAGTGATCAAAGCAGGGCCGGGGTTGGCATTGTTCATATTACGGTTACTCTGTTGCAGTATTTGATAATTTACTGATATAAATACTCGAACGGCGAAGAGAGAGACATACAAAAGCCTACGAGAAAAGCATCTCATTATTGAACGATGGAATTCCAAAGAGTATCAAACGTTGTTTCCTAATGACAAACTAAGTTTACACGAGTACACTAACTTTTGTTATGAAAAAAATGAATGGTACAAATATAGGACCGAATTTCTCACGAGAGAAGTGACCAATCAAGTTATTTCATGCAAAGAGAATTGTTTACGCATTGATATTATTTAACTTGTATATATATTTTTGGGGAAGCCTCTAAGCTATTGAGAAACAAACTTTTCATATCGCCGCAAAGTTCACTGAAGTCAAGCGGCCCTGAAACAGATCGAGTATAAAGGGCTCGCCTCTCCATGTCTGACAGTTTCACTTGGATATTATTAGCATTGTTAACCAACTAACTCGGGCGATACTACCCTCTGATGTGTGAGACTCGACCCTGGATTCCAGATCATGATATTCCTCAACCCTTTCGGGCCCGCGGGCCATTCTCACTCCGCGCGCCTACCCCTAATTGGCGTACTAACGTAATGTCGATCCTATCAAGTGATCACAGAACCCTCTTCTCTGTACCTTTCAACCCTTTCGCGATTGACGGAAATCTCTCCTGAAATTGCTTCGATTAACTCTTTTTATAAGCGATTTCGACCTCGGCAATGTTAATGTTCAAACTTAAAGCGTGATGATAATATCAGCATACACACGTATACTGTAATTATTCTACGATCATCTTTGCCTTATATTTTATTATGACTCTAATACCAAACTAAAAAACTGCTTGTTGCTTACATTAGATTGTGTTTTGCGTTATTAACGTTGTTGCCCGTATTGGTGGTATTTTACCTCGCAAAGTAATTTTCATAATAAGATTGTACTTTCGCCCACTTAATGCAGGCGTAAAAATTAAATCACACGCTTTAAACGCATCTTGGGATTTTCGTGTCGCGGATTTTTTGTGGCGATGCCAACAGGCAAACAGAATGAATTCTGATGCTTCCGGGGAACACAAATACCGTCGTGGACGAAGACTCGGCGGGGATCGAGCAGTGGGTTCGAGGGGAGGAAAATCGTTGGAGACGAAAGTCGTTGGAAAGGACGAAAGCACGAGGCTGGCATGACGAGTCTCGGGTTGACGTTTCATTCCCGGCCAACTCCCGCACTATGCATACTAACTAGCCTTCGCTATGTTAGCTATATTCTGTATCTAACCCCCTCCCTCTTTCCTCCTGTTGCCTCGCCTACGGCTCGTTCCTTTCCGCATCGCACCCCTCCGGTACGTACCGCTGCTCAGCTCGAGCTTCCTCGAGAATGAAAAGGGAGAAATGACGGTGAAACGCGCGGAAGAGTGGTGTCCGGACCGAACAACCCTCCGATTAGCTGGACCAAGGGGATGCTGGACACGCTAGTTCTCGCTTTTGCCGAGAGATGTAGCCGACTGTTACTCGGCGATTTCTGCTCTTACCAATTTAATTGGAATTGTTCTTTATAAATATTACGAGGAATTTGCACAACACTAGCTTATTAGTAATTCTAATTAGTATCATTTTATATGCAAAGTGACATATAAAACGCTAAACAAAAACTTAACGTGTTAAATCTCGCAACATTCGATTGTACCGCCTTACATTTATTATTTATTCTTTTTTTTACTAAGAAAGCGAGAAAGATAAAGTTTATATTTGTTGACTTATTAAAGTATATAAGATAATCGAGTAACGAACAGTTTTCTAGTATAATAGAAAAATTCTAAAAGACGTCGAATCTTTTAACGCTAATCAGCTTTTAATTTCGACAATTGTTATACGAAATATTAGATCAATTGTCGCACTCATAAAAAGGATGCAAGCGCAGATTAAATGCGCATAAATACCAGGAAATTATCTTTCTCCTTCTGTCGAGAGAAAGTATTAGCTTTCAAAGTAATTGCGAGCTAAACCCCCGCGCTCCCTTCTCGCGCGACGGTTTCCTAACGACGAAGATATATCGCGAGTCTTTCCTCGTGCCGGCGGCACAGGGAATCCAGCGTTGACGTGTCCTTGCGGAAATACGTGGAGAGACCAACGTAAGTCTGATTAGACTTACAAATCGCGGACGTATCGCGCACAAGGACGACGCGCACCTCGCGAGCAATTACTCGTGCTCCGCTCGAAAGAGACGGACGGAGGCGCGCATGGGGAACCAGGGCAGGAGGATCGGGAGATTGAGAGTATTCCTCGCTCGATTTCACGTAAGGGCACACACGTAAGGAGTCGTGCACATAAAGCACGTAAATCCCGGCATAACGGAGGCAGTCACGCGAATCGCGAGCGAGCCGGGCCGCCTAGAGTCCTATTTTTAAACGGTTCCTTTTCCATTACCCCTGGCAACTATCTCCGATGACGGATCTAACCATTATTTTGGTCTAGTCTTGTTTTTAACCCGCCCTCCCTTCATCGGGCCGTCGCCTTCCCGCCAGACTGCCTTCATCCAGGACTTGCCCCGGCGGGCGGGGAACGGGGGTGGATTTTATTTGCTTTTATTCCGACGTAATTGTTGGGGCCAGTCACCACTATCGCCATTGCCTAGCGATGCCTAACCATTCAATTCGCGAATGTTTCTCTGCCACGCGACCCTTTTATGGGATCTAGTCTTACTACCCACCACGACGGGCCTCGTCCTGCGACCGAAAGGATATCCTCTACGCGTGCTACCACGCGAGCGGCGAAACGGGCGCGCGAATCGTTTTGAGATCGTTAAGACACCAGTTGTTTACCCGTGACGCGCGAAATTTCTCCCGTTGATACCGAAATGCATGGAGAGAGCAGAAACTTGTATGCCCTAACAATAATCTTATTGTTAGAATCAATGTGTTAATGTGTCAGAACGAATGACAAATTTCTTTTCCTGAAAATATTCTCTGAGAAATTTACAACAGTGCAGAGAGCTTTTCTGTTATTTACAATCGGAGAACGTGAGATTATTTAACATTTTGGACAAACTGTGCGAACGAATCTCAGTCGAGTGGTTTCCACTCAGCCCTCGTGTTTTCATTGAGAAAACCAGAGCGTACTTAATTTATGAATTTATGTAAGCGTATCTCGGATACGCGCGGTCTTTTCGCAAAAGTTTTGGCACATCGCAACTTCCGCAGGGTTAAATTAAAACAAAGAAAAAAGCAACCTGTCACTCACCGGTACGATGCGTAGCAGCGGATATCTGCGCGTTGATCTGTAAAATAAAAATATAACCAAATTATAACAGCGTCCAAAATAATTGATATTTACATAAACAATTGCGCTACACACGTTAACGTTATTAAATTGTAAATTATGACAATAATTTCTGTTATGTATCTCTAAATAAATATGGAATAATTTTGTAATATTATCAAACAAATAATAAAACACATTCAAATGATGAATTTTTCTTACCACATGGTTGCTCCGCCGATGCATGATGCCTCCTTAGCCTCCTCCTCCTCTCAGAATCGTTGATTGCACTCGTACAACACTCACTCACGAAAACACCGATTTATTACTATCGCGCGACACTTTAAACGGCACTCCCGACGTTCATCGTACGCGACGAGAACACTTTTATATCGTAACGTGAGAATAACGCGAGGAAATGGTTAGGTACACAAGGCTACGATGCGCTATTTTCTTCACTGCTGCTTCCAAGACTTATTATTCAGATGCTAGGTAGTTAGAGTATCTTGTAACCCAATATAAAATGTAAGAACTTCACAACGGTACCATATAATACATTTAATAAATTAACTAATTACAATGAATAACCCGAACTACTACTTCCTGCTGGAAACGAATAAATCGTGCACGATAAATAGTTGTTCAATACGAAGTTTACGTTATTCGCGACAGTTAATTGATCGCGATAGTTAATTGTTCGCAATTAATCGCGTCCTCTAACTCGTGCCCTCGTATCTCGAGAAGTAATGTAACGATGTATAACACGCGCGACGCTTTTGAGTATCGCGAATATAATCAAGAAGACAACAATGTTACGTACGTCGCGAATATCGAGCTGAAAATTCCAGTAATTACCGTCCCGAAATCGTCTAAACGCTATGAAACAGCTACACGTAATGTTCCTAATTTCCAACGTATTGATTTCAGGAAAGTATTATAATCGTTATGAAGTATGGTAATCATTATCGTACGATCCGATATTATTTTATTCCCCGCTCAAAGATACGGTAGACGAATATAGTAATGTTTAAACCGCAGTTAAACGTAGAGCGTGACACGAGATAGACTCGAGATGAATCTCGGTAGCGTACGAGAAAGAAACGATCGTCGCCCGTAAATATCTCGGAACAATGTAATTCCTATTATCTATCGATTCGTATTTCAAGTACATGAAATTATGCCAAGTGTCTGTTACGGTGGCTAACGATCACGTTTCTCTCGATATGCTGATAGACCTTTAATCGCGGGAATTGATTAATCTCGTTGATAACAAACGCAAAAGAGTTCGTAGGAAAACACCACCGTTTTAATTGATAATACGCGGAGCGACACGGCGACGTACCTGCCGACTCGAGCCTCGCCGCGCGAATGATAGAGCAGTGTCCGCGCGACCCCCCCGCACACACACTAGCGAGCGGCACGGCGTAAACACGACCGTTGAAACACTGCGTGCAAATTTTACGTATTTGATAATGTTTCAACGGTCGTGTTTTGTTTACGCCGTGCCGCTCGCTAATGTGGGTGCGGGGGGGTCGCGCGGACACTGCTCTATTATATCATTCGCGCGGCGAGGCTCGAGTCGGCAGGTACGTCGCCGTGTCGCTGCGCGTATTATCAATTAAAACGGTGGTGTTTTCCTACGAACTCTTTTGCGTTTGTTATCAACGAGATTAATCAATTCCCGCGATTAAAGATCTATCAGTATATCGAGAGAAACGTGATCGTTAGTACAGATACTTCGCATAATTTCATGTACTTGAAATACGAATCGATAGATAATAGGAATTACATTGTTCTGAGATATTTACGGGCGACGATCGTTTCTTTCTCGTACGCTACCGAGATTCATCTCGAATCTATCTCGTGTCACGCTCTGCGTTTTCTCATCGGTTTAAACATATTCGTCTACCGTATCTTTGAGTGGGGAATAAAATAATATCGGTGTTTTCCTACCAACTCTTTTGCGTTTGTTATCAACGAGATAAATCAATTCCCGCGATCAAGTAACGAATACTTTCCATATTGACGTGAAGATAAATTTCGTTCTTCGAATGAACGTTGTATTTAGTATCGCTGATACGCTGATATCGAGTTTGAAGAGAATGAACTTGAAGCAAACGCGTATCGTACGTAAAGGTTAGTATATTCAATTGTTAATTTTATTAAGGTCCAAAAATCTATTTTTACAGATTCTTCAGCCTCAATTTGCATGTTAGGAATTATTTGGTTTCTAACGTTAAATCCGGATAAATATTAAAAACTATTAATATATTAGATTATCTATTGACACACAATCTTATTTAAAAATTCAGCTATTGATTGAACCGTGAAAAGTAAAACCGAGACTGTGGCCGGTATTCACAGTCAGATCTTACATTCAAGACTGCCTTAAGATCGTCTTTAGATACTCCGTAGCCGACGAAATGTTCCATACAGCATCTTTGGATAAATTCAAGACGGTCTTGAATGTAAGATCTGACTATGAATACCGGTCTATGTCTCGCGCAAATTTTATCTGACAATGAGTTCTTCAATTAAATCGCAATTGGAAAAAATCAAACTGGCTCGTCACATCCACTCAAACCGTATTTCATAATATTATTTTCAGTCGAATTCAGTAAAGACGCGACTACCCCTTTCAGTAGTATTCTTATCTATCATCGGGAAAGGAGGAGCTTAAATTGCTCGACGCATTAAACAACATTTTCGCATCTGCATTTCCCACACCAGTCATTTACCACCCTACTTCCCTGCACGACAGATTACACTCGACGCGCAACTGTCTTACGTGTAATCCGAATTATAGAGGCGTGAGAGCCCGGCTCTCGCCAAGCGGGGCGAATAAAATGCACAAATGCAAATTTCGGACCGCGCGATTTCCCTCAGCGAGAAGTGTCGGGCGGACAAAGGGGGAAGCAACAGCGGGAACAGGAAGGAGAGGGCAGGACTCCCTCCCGGGCCGGGGACGCAGCGAGTTTAATTATCGGGTTAAACGTAGCGAACGCTGATTTTGATGAGAGTTCCGGATTCGAATGCCCTCTCCGGTACGTGACTGTCACCCTGGCGAGCCAGTTAACTAACTAACAGTCCGGGACAGTTAGCAAGTACCGGGCAGGAGCCCGATCCGTGGGGGAGATACGGCACGTATAAACCTCCCCCCTCCCCCAGCCGTGCTCACCAGGTCCACCCCCGCACTTGGCGCGATGACATTGTTCGCACTCGGATTCATATTCAAATTGGCTGAGACCCGGGCGCGATTGTGATTATTGCGATTATTACTACCGTCGATGCGCCGACGATGTTGTACGGAAAGGGGTGAAGCGCGAAGGGGCTCGAGTTACACGCCCGTGATTATTCGTCACGCCGTTAATCCTTTCGTTCCAATTCTCTACACGATGTCTCGTTTTGCAGTTGCGTGACACGATACAAGGGTCAGGCAGGATCGTCTCTCTTCGTCTCTTTCACGCGTATATCTATTGAAACGTCAAAATGAAATTTATTCTTAAATCAGTTGAGGCGACAGAATTCGACATTTTTACGCGGTCTGAAATCAAGGATGCCATTTCGAAAATGGCTTCCTTTCAAGTCGCAAACTCGTTCTTCCTAAAATGTACCCTCCATGTTGGAGGATAAAAAAAAATTGCTTTTTTCAACGTCTCAACTTCAATTACTCATTTACCGAAGAAATCGTGTACATTATGAGAGGATAAGGATGGCGAGAAATGAGAAACTTGTAAGTTATTAAGCTGCAGCGAAAAAAAAATGTTGAACAGTTTAACGCGCGTCCGTAAACCACGGAAGAGAATTGGCCGCGAGAAAGACCGGGAGAGCCGCGGTAACCGCAAACGTAATCAGCGGTGAAAAATGCGGCGTCTAATGAGAAGCTACGCGGGAGAAAGAGGGAAAGAGGCAACGAGCAACGAGGGTTCGTAGGGAATAATAATAACAATAAACACAGGGTAGATCACGGGGACGAAGGATTAATGTAGCGCGAATCGTCCCAATTAAAAATCCAATTAAAGAAACTGCCGGTCTCTACGTTAAAATTTAAACGAGACGGAGCGGCGGGTCAACGAATCAAAATCACTTCCGCCCGATAAAGTACGCGTTCATTTGTTAATGGTTTTCTCACTGTTAAGATTCCTTCTCTCTCTCTCTCTCTCTCCTTCTCCCTCCCTTCCTCTCTCCCCCCCTTCCCTTTCCCTCCCCCGCCCCGTCGTTAATTCTTCACGTTCAAGGCGTTAGTTTTATGGCTCGTCATTTTTTTAAGTGCAAATGAGTTCCGCCACCACCCCGAGGATTCCTTCCTTTATTTCTTTAATTTAAAAACGGAACGATTACACAGGGGATAGCTTTCTGGATTAAAAACTCCACGGCCGCAGAATCATACCCCGCTACCTTTTAGCCGTCAACCCTCGTTTTCTTACCCTCACTTTTGACGGCACAACTTTCCTCGCATAAAGCAACAGGGGGGGAAAAGGGAGGAATTATATTTCCGGATTAATTACGAAGTCAACCGTGACTCCTGGATCGACGGATTATAATATCTCTAAGGTACGTACTCGCGTTTAACGCATTTCTTAAATCGGTGTTCTGGTCGAGCGAAATTATTTTTTGAGCAATACATTCAAGTGGCAAGTAACTCTTTTCGAGCGAAAGAACATTCTGGTGTACGCAAAACATTACGATAAGAAAGAAAGTGTGTGAAACGTAATCTCGAAATGGAAGGAATCGCTGCTACGACAGTGCGAAGGAAACAGTTCTCACATAGAGATTAAGAATTTTACGAGATTTTCCTTGAACGTACACATACCCGTGGGAAATTAATTGAGAGAGAAAGAAAATTAACGTCAGTCATTTCTCTTCCACTCCGTGCATTTTAATTTCACGGCGATTGTTCGCAATTTTCGAAGCGAGACACGCAAATTAAGTAATTGCAACGAGGTGCGTTTAGACCCCGTTCGTTCTGCACGTTAACCATTTCCGTGATTTGTCAATCAAAATCAACGAATCTTTAAGCCGGCAATTATATTAAAGTCCACTGAACTTGTACACGCTTCGGTGATGCTAGCCGCGTTGCGCCCCGAACAATAGTGGATGGAATTAAGTAGTAATTACCAAAATAACGAGTGTACCATAACGGATGTTTGCCGTGGTACCATCATTAAACACTATAATTGCCCACATCCTGCGTACGTTTCCGTTATCCTTCCACTTCTAAGATATCGTTTCGGGTCGACGCAACATAAAGGAATCTCTTGCCAATTCTCGCACGTTGCCCGCCCATTTTCTGCCCGATGAATATTGCATTCGACAGCCGTTTGATTCTCGTATAATGCATCTCCGCACCTTTCGCGAGAGATCGAGGGAGCCGCACAGTGGCGCAGCTAAAATATAGTCTAATTGCAGGTGGCGTTTCGCGCGAAAGAAGACGCGAAATCAACCGCGAGTCGCGTCACGTCGCGGAAAAGATTGGGGGGGAAAAAAATTTATAATATTTCGAATGCGCGGCTACAGTCGTTGAGAGATATCGGTAGGAATGTAACGAATGAGTGTTGTAACTGCGAGCCACGTCGGCGAGACGACACGCGCGAGTTTGCAGCTCACTTCTGTACTCTCCCCCCGTCTTCCGACGCTTCAAGTGGCTACGCTCGCATGAGGCACGTTCGTTATTAGACATTCCTCCGTTACACCGGCACATTCGGCGGGCGTCCTCCCGCTCGCGCGCCACCGGGTGTGGACGGTGTGCGCGCCTAATCGGGTGTGAACGCGCCTTTGTGGGGTGGCTCGCGCGCGCGGGCGGCCCCCCCGAGATATTGCAGGTTGTTTAATTTCGCGTGCTTTCTCGGCCGTCCCCTTTGTTTCGAACGGTTCAATTTAAATCGGACCCAAACGGGTCGGTCGGTCGAGCGTTCGTTCGTTTGTTCGCTTCGTTTCTGACCGCGCCGTATTTACCCGCTGGAGGCAGGCTGAGGCGCCGATCCGTTATTAATTAGAGCGCGGCGTCGGGCGGAAAAGAGCGGCGGCCTCTCTCTCCGAGAAACGAGCGCGCCCGGGTCCGATATCCGGAGGTTCTCGGTTTCGGGAATCCCTCCCGGACACGATCCCGCGGAACTCGTTCGCCGAAATTCGCGCGAAATTAATTGCCGACCCGACCGGGATCCCCGTTTGTTGCCAAATCGTTCGATACGTTTCCTCGGAGGGGGGGGGGGGGGTGAAGGGATCGCGTCCTTGTGTCGCGGTCCTTTGTAAGACGCGGCTCTCCGATCGGAAACGATTTGTCGGCGATTTACGGTTACTACGCGTTTGCGAGCTACGCGATCGCAAAATGATTAATCATTAAGTTCACTAGTAACGTTGCGTAAAGATTGTATCGATACATGTCCGTTGCCTTCTCTACATTTGGCGAAGATAATCCGATGAAAGACGAATTTAAAGGCGACGTACACGAAAAGAAGTGATTGAAAAATATACCTTCGTCAAATTTTATAATCACATTTAAACTTGGTGTATGTAAAAAAAAACGTTACTTTAAATAGCACACGTCGCTCACTTAAATATTTTGCGGCGCTGTAATTACATTGGGTAACTAGAATGTTACAAAACACGATTCGCTTGCCCATTAATTTGAGAGAGAGAGAGAAAAAAGCTAAATTTCCTGACGCTAATAATAGAACCGCCGAGATATCGAGGATTGCAATTAATTAAGTCAGCGGCGAGTGGCAAGGGTACGCCGGAGGTAGAGGATCCGACCTGATGTCACGAGATTTCTTTGGAATAGCGTCCTTCCGCGAAGATTTGCGTAATTAATTCGAGGACAAACTTTCTCGATTGCGAGATCGCTCGGTAGGTATGCCGGGCGGCGTTTCCTTTAAATAAGCGAGACGAAGTGGAAGGCAGGTCTTTAGAAATACAAAGAACTAAAGACTGTCAGGACAGGACTTTACGTAGAAGAGTATCGTAAAATATACATTCTTTATGCGTTATAATTCCTTTATAAGACCCGGGCGCAAGTTTAGAGCTTGAAATTCACGTTAACTTGCAGCGATTTCGAATTAATTAAAAGAAATCACCTTACTCTCTCGGCGCAATTTAAGAATGAAGAAACGCTCAATATTTTTTTTTGGCGAGTCGAGGTGCGCAACTTAATACAACACGGCGAAAATACCCCCGACGTCCAGTAAGTTAACTTCATCGCATACATTGAGCATGTACGAAGGTTGCATCCGCGGGAGTGATTTATCCTTAATGATAATACCGCACCTGGTTTCGAGCGATCAACGAGGAATGCGCATATAAGCCCATAAAGTCGTGAGGCGGGCTCGAGTCAAAAACGCGCGCGGCGCAGAAAAACTCGTCGGAACGGCGATGAGGAGGAAAAAGGGCTTATCGCTAATGAAGCGAGACGCCTTCTTCGCCATCGAGCACGGCCACTGTCTTGTAAGAAGTCTCGGTACAGCGGCCGTCGTGTAACGAGTTTTGTAACGGCGAATCGAATCGAAGACCTGCTCGCATCAAAGGGCCCCGTAAAAATCGAAGACCTTCGTATTGACGGTAGCGCGGTGCCCCCGCCGGTCGTGTTAATTGAACGCATTTACGGCCAAATTGCGGGATTAATTTCGTTGCACCTCTCGCGGCCCGGAGATCTCGAATTATTATTACCGCACACCGCGGCGAGAGAGACAGACAGACAAACATGAGAGAGAGACACGCTCGAAACTCCAATTCTCCCCGAATATTTTTATTTTCACGCCTGATTGATAAAACTGATTAACTTAGGGCCAGTTTCACAAACGGTCAATTGCTGATTGAAGGCTAATCGATTCCCTGTCTCCTCTTAGATAATATTACAATGTACAAAAAGATGGGAGTCGACTTAATCGCTGATTAATGGTTAGCCGATATTTGTGAAACTTGGCCCTTGTGTCAATTTCTATCGACGCAGATTAACTCCGATCTCTCGATTTAACTCGTATGCTCTTACCTTCCTCCGATTCTTGATAATCGATTCGTAAAAAAAGTACATTAAACCGTGATTATTGTTAATCGGCGTCGATAGAAATGGACATTGCTCGATGAATTCGATCGTCCCGTTTGAACGTTGCCATGATTCGATATTATATACGGGACGCTACGTACCTTTTTCACTCGAGAAAATATATCGTAAGACAATTTATAACGTTCGGGAGTCAAACAAGCGGTCAGTTTTCAATCTCGTTTCCCGTAAAAAAAA